>NC_079447.1:15562131-15786698 GCF_903798145.1 Danio aesculapii | reverse complement strand
AAAAATCTTAAAAGACGTAAAATCATTGCATCTACAGCAGCTATGACACGGCAGCAAGGTTCCTTGATTATTATATCAGAATGAGAGTATAGTGCTAAGCCAAATAGAAAATAGCAACTTTTCATGTGGCTATAAATGGGCCAAGTTTTAAATAGGAAAAATATCAAAACTGTTTTTGGGGAAGTTTTGAGTGAATTGCTATTGGTCTAATCTGATTCAGTGATTTTTGCTAAGCTAAGCTAAAGTTCTCCCACCAGACCCAGAAATCAGCTGCATTGATTCAAAAACATTAAAACTCAACGATTGAACTTTAGGGGAGTGAAGTTCCTTTAAGGCAGGGGTGTCAAACTCAGTTCCTGGAGTGCCGCAGCCCTGCATAGTTTAGTTGCAACCCTGCTTCAACACACTTAAAGGTGGAGTATGTAAGATTGACACCCAGTGGTTGAACTAGATATTGCATTCCTGGATCAAAACAAACAGAAGCGCAAGTTGCCAGATTGAGGACCAACAGGAGGTAGTCTGACAATCGAGCCTAAAGGCTGATTCTAATCGTATACTATATAAAAGCAACGGCATGCGATAGAAGAAATACTCTCCATATTACAAGGAGTTTTTGTTCTAACCAACACCTTGAATTGATAAATTAGAAATGGCTTCTATTTCTTGTTGCTGAACAACAGAAAACTATAACAATGATCAACTCAGGTACACCTCATGTGCTTTATTCAGTGTTAAATGCTAACAATGTGAGTTTGAATGCCATTTTACATGACATTTATTGCCATATACTAAAAGCAGCAGCAGATAGTCCACCTCAGATCTTGATAATAAAATAAACTTTGAAACTTAACTTTAAAAACTATGATTCAGCATCTACATTTAATAATGTTAAAGAGGTTTAATATGGATTAATTAGATGATAAACCTTACCATTTCATGAGTGAGTGCATATTCTGTGCTTCTGAATGGCTGTATTTAAATTTCTGCCGTGTTTCGTCTGGTGCAAACAGCTAAATTGCTTATTACTGCAAATCTTGTCACGTAGCATGTTGTTAGGACACGGGTTACAATGTAACCTGCTCGCCTAATGTTTACGTTTGTAATATTTATATTATTTGCTACTTAATAACCTCATGTGGAACTCTGAATCTGCGTCTCATTGCGGAGTCTGCTACTGTCCACCGGAGGTCGCATTTCACTCACAGGCGCATGCTATGAGAGCTTTTCTGAATGAATGAATGAAATGTGCTGTTATTCGACAAGGCAAGCCGAGGTGCTGTAATATAATTGGCTAAACTGGCATTGGGCATGTTAAAAGAACCAAAACAAAAACAGGGTTCTGGCACTTAACAGACATTTTCAAAGCAGAATAACTGACTTCAGCATTGTTTTTTAGATAAACAACTTGTTCACTTGGCATGTTTCTTAAATATCTGCAAACATATTATGGTATTTTTATGCTTTAGAAGAGTCAAAAATGTACATACAGCACCATTAAGCCGCGCTCACACTGCACTTTTCTGCCCATAGACTTCCATTCATACGCATTTGAATGTGACACACTGGAAACGCAAGCTCGTGTGACAAGTTTCGCAGTTCGCTGCGTTGGAAAGTTCAATCGAAGACCAAAAAATTACCTCTCTGTACAGAAATTTAAATATGGACCAATGGCTTGTTTTTTATGTTTTATCATCTTGTTTAATTCTGCTCCTTTTCACTGCACCATATGACAGAACTGCGCAAGCTCAAACTCTAGTGCAGGGGTCTCTAACTTGCGGCCTGCAGGCCAATTGCGGCCCGCAAGATGATAGTTTGTGGCCCCCGCCTTAATTTGTAAGTTTAATGTTAGTGCGGCCCGCGAGTTTGATATGAATGCCACCTTACAGTTTTGTGTGTGGAGCTGAACGAACCCAGCAATCACGGTGGGGTATATGGCTCTCGGGGGCAGGACATCAGCTGGGCTTGACGCAGGCAGAGAACTATTTGTGAGTGAAAGTTACAGCAGCATTGACATGGAGTGTTTTTCTTCGTGCCTGCTGGCTGCCTCGTTTTTTATTGGGCACACACGGATATTCGTCCCATCGCGCTTCATTCACAACACTAAGTTGCTGCTGAGCGGGACATTAGAAATATAGAAATGTATATAAATCAGTGCTTAATTTGAGCAGGATTTTGTTGGATCCTGTTCCGGGAAATGTCAGATATTTGTGTTTTTCTTTCTGGTATTTATTTTAATTGATTTGGCATTAACTTGTGCGCAGTAAATACCTGCATGTGTGTGTGTGTGCGCGTTAGTTTAACTATTGGTCCTGAACAATATTTTCAACCAATCATCGTTTATAATCACGCTCGTTGGTTGGTGGCTATTGTTTTGTGCGCAGTGATCAGAAAAGAAATCAAAGTGATGGGTATGCGGCGAGATAAAAGAAAAGTAAGGAACTCAATACAGCCTAATGTAGTCGTATGCAGTCACACATCGACACCTGTCTATCGGCAAAAAGGGTCCCAGTAACCCGGACCAATTATAGAGTCGCACCGTTATTTGTGGGTCATTTGCATCGCTCTACCTGCATTGTATTTGCATTGCCTCAACAAAATAAACATTACATATATTTCTATATGATGTAAAGGTATAGTCAAAACAAATGACACAGTGTTGCTTCTTTTTCCTGTAACAACAGCACAGCAGATAACAGTAAATCTAATTATTATTATTATTATTATTATTTATTACTGATTGGTTTATATTCTTATCAGTTTTTTTTTTTATTTTATTTTTATGTTAAAAAAATTTCAATCTTCTCAAATCTCTTACTTTTTTAAAACACAAAATAAGATGAAAAAATATATAAAAATTATTGAATATTAAAAAAATAATAATAATATAATTAAATTGTGTGGAAAACCTGATGCGGCCCAGCCTCACACAGACTCTGCCTCCAGCGGGCCCCAGGTAAATTGAGTTTGAGACCCCTGCTCTAGTGTAACCAAAGCCTTATCTGTAGGTTTCAAACAAGACTGAAGGACTCAATTAGATTGATCAGTTGTATTTAATTAGGATCGGAACTAAACTGTGCAGAGCTTCCGCCCGCAAGGAACTGAATTTGACACCTGTACTTTAAGGCATTGAAATGTATTTACCTGCTGACTGGAGGATGGCGACCAAACTTCCTGCAGCAACAGCGCCTCCGTTAGCTATGGCTGCTGAAGACATCATGCTGGCGGCCAGAGAACCTGCTGCTATACCAGCAGAGGTAAACCCAGCCACGGTCAGCGCCACTGGGGCTAACACAACTGCAGAAACTAGTGGACAGAAACACCACTAAATATATTCTGCATAAACAATCCTTAAAGCATCTTTACCTGCTGGAAGTGGAACTTGCATTCACTATTTTTGAATGTTTACTACAGTGTTTAGCTAAGTAGAATAATTAGTCTCATGATTACCATTTAATCAAATTGCCTTAAAGAATACCTAAATGCACTACAGAATGTTACGTTTTTAAACACATGTACAAATCGCTTGGTTGGCTTGGTTTACGGCTTCAACTGCTGGACACCTCAAGCTTGTTAGTAAGGGTTTGAAGTGCATGACCTAAGCCTAACATATCGTCAAAGCAAAAAATTTGCCCACTTTTTAATTTTATGCTTTTGGTTACACAGATTTTGCTCTGCATGTAAAGTTATCAACCTGCTTCTTTTAGGTGGATGTATTCATGTAATGTGTTCTCACATGAAATTAATCTCACATTTTCAATTTATATTCCATGAATGGCAAATAATTTAACGTAACACTCAGAAAATCCTTAAAAGAAAATGGCACTGATGAAAGCTTTTACATTTTTAATTTGCAGGGTATAAAGTGTAATTATTTTCACAGCTCTACTCTTGAGCACTTTTAGAAGAGCTACTGTTTTTTATTAATACTTTCTTTGAGTGTAAGTTAGAATAGATACTTTGAATCATTTAATTTTATGGCAAGCAATGGTACTTTTACTTGACTGTACTAGTCTTTTAACCACTGATTCACACAATATATAACACAATATATGTAAATATAAAGCATTTTTTATGCAATTTAGATGCTAAGTTTTCTGAATGGAAATAACAGCACACGTTTTGACCCCAGTAATAATAATAATCTCATATTGGATGCAAATATTTATCAAATCGATGCTGCATTATTAGCTTCTACCAGCAGAACAGGCTGAGTGGAATCAGAAACTTGGTTTACCTGCTCCAGTTGTGACCCCAATTAAGGTGAACAGTCCTGAAAAATAAATAAATAAAACTCATGAAATCAATGTCTTTTTTTAACAGATTTGTTTACAACAGTTTTTGTGCGCACGCTTAAAAATTAAGGTGCCACAAAGAACCAAAAAAAGGTTTTCACAACTTTTTTGGTTCACAAAGAACATTTTAGTTAAAAGTTCATTAACCCATTAACTTCCACTACAATTAAAAATAAATAGATAGAAAATTATATATATATATATATATATATATATATATATATATATATATATATATATATATATATATATATATATATATATATATATATATATATATATATATATATATATATATATATAAACAGTAGTACTCACCACGCTTCATGCTTTAGTAGGTCGTTGTCTACAGAGAGATTTGGTTCTTCTCTTCTTTGCTAGATGCAAGGAAACCGTAACTGCTTCTTAGAAATCACGTGTGTATCCAAGGGGTGTTGCTTTTTAAACCAATAACCATAAATAGGCTTTTTTTCAATAGGCTTTGACATCGCTGAATCGGGCCATTGTTGCAGTATGCAAAAAAAAAAACACAACAGCTGAGGAATGTACGTGGGTACTGGGTAGTTACAAACCCCCAATTTTGGAAAACAATTTTTGAAAAAGTTATATAGAATATATATATATATATATATATATATATATATATATATATATATATATATATATATATATATATATATATATATATAAAAAAGCCTAATATAAGCCTAATTTTGTTGGAAAAAAAATGCTCTTTTTTAACAAATTTAATTTGGTATAATTTGTATCTTTCTTTTAATGTGTTTCTGTTGGTCAGTTATCTACAAAATAGACAAAAAGAATGAGCAAGTTTTAGGTGAAGCGAGGTGCAAATAATACTTTTTGGCCTTAAGGGAATTATGAATTAAATTATAGTAGGCCTATTATAACATAAAATACAGTATTTCTGACAAAGTAGAAAGAGTTTGGCCTAAAACAATACATTTTATTCTGTCACTAATTGATATATATATTTATCACAATGGAAAATATTTTAGTTTTTAGAATATTTATTAGTGATGAATGCAATGATTACAGAATAACCAAAAAAAAAAAAAAAAAAAAAAAAAAAAAAAAAAAAAAAAACTCACTCATTTTTTAAATCACTTTCAACAAAAAAAGACTGAAAGGGCAGAAGCACAGCTTCGTCTGGCTAAGGAACAACTGACTCTGATCAAACTGCAGCAAACCAAGGCCAGACTTGAGATCCACCTCCTAAAGGCTACGCTCAGACAAGCTGGTCTCTCCATACAAATTATTATGGAGATTTTGACATTAAGCCTTTTTTATTCAATACATCTGTATTTGAAACTTCTTATAAATATCCTCAATTTACAGTGTTTGGGTTGTAGGTCGCAGATGAGTGGACTGCTGGAAGAGAATGGGATGAGGTTTTTCTTTTTCTTTTTTTTTAAATGCATGTGTTTTCATTTCAAATGAAAATAAAGTTATATTGACCCCACAAAAGTCTATGCCAGGGTACTGGAGAGGAGGATCCGGCCAATGGTTGAACCTAGGGTCCAGGAGGAACAATGCGGTTTTCGTCCGGGCCGTGGTACACTGGACCAGCTCTATACCCTTACCAGGGTGCTCGAGGGTTCATGGGAGTATGCCCAACCAGTCCACATGTGTTTTGTGGACTTGGAGAAGGCATTCGATCGTGTCCCTCGTGGCATTCTGTGGAGGGTGCTCGGGGAGTATGGGGTCAGAGGCGATCTGTTGAGGGCCGTCTCAACCCTGTATGAACTGGTTCGCATTGCCGGCAATAAGTCATATTTGTTTCCAGTGCATGTTGGAATCCGGCAGGGCTGCCCCTTGTCACCAATTCTGTTCATAATTTTTATGGACAGAATTTCAAGGCGCAGCCTTGGGCTGGAGGGGGTCCGGTTCGGAGACCACAAGATTTCATCTCTGTTATTCGCAGATGATGTTGTCTTGTTGGCTTTATTGAACATGGACCTTCAGCATGCACTGGGGCAGTTTGCTGCCGAGTGTGACGCGGCTGGGATGAGAATCAGCACCTCCAAGTCCGAGGCCATGGTGCTCCACCGGAAAAAGGTGGTTTGTCATCTCCAAGTTGGAGGACAGTCCTTACCTCAGGTGGAGGAGTTTAAGTATCTCGGGGTTTTGTTCACGAGTGAGGGAAGGATGGAACGTGAGATTGACAGGCGGATTGGTGCAGCGGCAGCAGTAATGGTCAATGTACCGGTCCGTTGTGGTGAAGAAGGAGCTGAGCCGAAAGGCAAAGCTCTCGATCTACCAGTCAATCTACGTTCCTACCCTCACCTATGGTCATGACCGAAAGGACAAGATCTCGGATACAAGCGGCCGAAATAAGTTTCCTTCGAAGGGTAGCAGGGCGCTCTCTTATGGATAGGGCGAGGAGCTCTGACACCCGGGAGGAGCTTGGAGTAGAGCCGCTGCTCCTCCACATCAAGAGAAGTCAGCTGAGGTGGCTCGGGCATTTGTTTCAGATGCCTCCTGGACGCCTACCTAGGGAGGTGTTCCAGGCATGTCCCACCGGAAGGAGGCCTCGGGGAAGACCCAGGACACACTGGAGGGACTATGTCTCTCGGCTGGCCTGGGAACGCCTCGGGATCCCCCTCGGAGGAGCAGGAGGATGTGTCTGGGGAGAGGGAAGTCTGGGTTTCTCTCCTAAGACTGCAGCCCCCGCAACCCGGCCCCGGAAAAGCGGCAGAAAATGAATGAATGAATGACCCCACACAGGCTATTCTACTTGTTGCTCTTTACAAATCTATAGTTCTACATTGTGATTTCCTATCCTGTTTGAACGCTGGTTATTCAGATTTAGTGATCCTGAAAAGTTCCTATCCGGATCAGATTGATTCAGTCTGATGTTGCTTTGAAAAACTGTTTAAAAAGTAAGCTGGATTACGTGATCATGGATCACAAAAACAGGATTACTAAATCCGGATCAATTTTAAATGGATTAAACCTTTTGAAAAACCGGGTGCTGCAGTTTCCTCTACAGTCCAAAGACATGCGGTATAGAATAACTGGATAAACTTAATTGGCTGTAATGTGTGAATTGAAAATGTATGGGTTTTTCCCAACACTGGGACTGAGTACAGCATGGAAGGGCATCTGCTGTATAAAACATATGCCTGAGTAATTGGCGGTTCACTCCATTGTGGCAACCCCTGATAAAGCAGGGAATAAGGTAAGTGAGTGTATTTTACAAATCTCCATATTTTTGTTTGCATTTTAAGGTTTCACATATTTTGAATTACAAATATTTACAACATTCAGTTACTTTAGGACTGATTTGGCCCTTTAAACCAGGCTAATAGAGCATTTTTGAAGTGTACATTTATGCAAAGGTAGCAGAATTGTTTATCCAAAAGGACTTAACACTGCATTCGCTGTATAACATTTCTTCACTCCAAGCATTCTCTGAGAATCATAACAGTTTCTAGAACTGATATTTATTTATTTTAGAAAATACAAGACAGATACTGTCATTGATTTATAATGCAATTCCTTTAAATAATATTTCAAGTTTAATTTCTCAACATAAGAAAAACTCTTGTCTTACAATAAGATTTTAATCTTATCTTGCTTAGGATAAAATAATGTTTTGTTATACCACACAATTTATAACAATAGCAAACAATATAGAACAGGAATTTGAGAATTAATATGACATTTAAAAGTAGTTAGTACGTTAATAGTTGTGAATTAGTTTGACTTCTATCATGTAGCGAAGGGCATGTCAGGCATAGATGAACCGTCTCTCCCGGCGGCTCTTCACCTGCAGCACCTGCATTACAGAACAATATTCCACCCAAAAGCGCCACCCAGAGCTCCTATGGCACCAATAACAGTTTGAGCTGCGGCAGAAAATCCAGCAGCACCTGATAAACAAAATACCAGCTATTGAGGTGGGATTTAACTGCAAAAAGTCACTTTATGTACAACACACACACACGCACGCACACAACTTCTTGTGAATTGAACCTTTCGCACAGAATGATTTAACACCGATACATGTACAGTGCATGCGGAAAGTATTCATAGCGCTTCACTTTTTCCACGTTACAGCCTTATTCCAAAATGAATTAAATTCATTTGTTTACTCAGAATTCTACACATAATACCCCATAATGACAATGTTAAAAAAATATTTTTTGAAATTGTTGCAAATAGAAGTATTCACAGCCTTTGCCTTGAAGTTTTAAATTGAGCTCAGGTACATTCTGTTTCCCTGGATCATTCTTATGATATTTCAGCAGCTTAATTGGAGTTCACCTGTGGCATACACCTGCCTATATAAGCTCCCTGGGCCGACAGTGCATGTTAAAGCACAAACCAAGCATGAAGACAAAGGAATTGTTTGTAGACCTCCAAGACAGGATTGTGTCGAGACACGAGGCTGGGGAAGGTTACAGAAACATTTCTGCTGCTCTGAAAGTTCCAATGAGCACAGTGGCCTCCATCATCTGTTAGTGGAAGATGTTTCAGAGTGCTCTTGACCTCAGACTGGGGCGACGGTTCATTTTCCAGCAGGACAATGACCCAAAGCACACCACCAAAATATCAATGGAGTGGCTTCACAACAACTCTGTGAATGTTCTTGAGTGGCCCAACCAAAGCCCAGACCAAAATCCTATTGAACATCTCTAGAGAGATCTGAAAATGGCTGTACACTATTGTTTCCCATCCAACCTGATAGAGCTTGAGAGGTACCGCAAAGAGGAATGGGCAAAAAATCCCAAAGACAGGTGTGCCAAGCTTGTGGTATCATATTCAAAAATACTTGAGGCTGTAATTGCTGCCAAAGGTGCATCAACAAAGTATTGAGCAAAGGCTGTGAATACTTATGTACATGTGATTTTTTCAGGTTTTTTTATTTTTAATAAATTTGCAACAATTTCAAAAGCTCTTTTTTCACATAGTCATTATGGGGTATTGTGTGTAGAATTGTGAGGAAATGGAATAAGGTTGTGACATAAAAAAATGTGGAAAAAGTGAAGTGCTATGAATACTTTCCGGATGCACTGTGTATGTATGTATGTATGTATGTATATATGCTGTAAGGCTCACCAATTGCCTGAAGCAATGAAACCAGCGATCCAGCTGCCACTCCTCCTCCATTTGCTGTGGCAGTTATTGACATCAGCCAGGAGGCAATCGAACCTCCAGCAATTCCACCTGCTGTGAAACCTATAGCTGATACTGCTACAGGAGCTGCAACAACTGCTGCGACTGTTGGAGGCAAGATTATTTAATTCAACAAAAAGTAAATCTATTGGTCAAAAAGGAAAAAAAAAACATTTTAGTTAACTGAAATAAAATGTAAATAATTTGCAATATATAAAAAACTAAAAGAAAACAAAACAACAGTCACTGAAAAACTAACTGTAATAAAATAATTAGCAAAAATAAATAATAGAGAAATTTCAGAATTAATAAGCACTCATTTTGTAGTGGAAAACCTAACCAGCTGTTTAGACCTAGATGAACTTTTACAGACAAGCACATTAGTCAAGTGCATCATTTTTTTTTCACCTACCAAAACACATTTTCTTAATAAACGTGTGCTATTTTTTCTGTTTTTGATAATAAAAGGAGAATATGCATGTTTAATTACATTTAAGTATACGCTTTGATCTTTTATTAGACTGAATTCATAATTTTTATTTTTATTCCTTGAATTTATATGGTTTTGAATTCAGTGTTTATTATTTAATTTTTATAAGAGGTTTGCACAAATGATAATGGAAACTGTGAAAACGCTAACATTTGGTTTGGTCAACACTGGATGAGATCGGTTAACTCTGCTAAACTGGAATTACAAATAAAACTAAACCTGAAAGTAAATACATGAAAACTAAATATAAATTCATTTATTCATTTTCTTTTCAGCTTAGTCCCTTTATTAATCAAGGGTCGCCACAGCGGAATGAACCGCCAACTTATCCAGCATATGTTTTATGCAGCGGATACCCTTCCAGCCGCTATCCAACAATGGGAAACACTGTTACACTCCTGAATTCACACACATACACCACGGCGAATTTAGTTTATTCAGTTCACCTATAGCGCATGTCTTTGAACTGTGGGGGAAACCGGAGCACCCGGAGGAAACCCACACCGACACGAGGAGAACATGCAAACTCCACACAGAAATGCCAAATGACCGATCCGGGGCGCGACCTTCTTGCTGTGAGGCGATCGTGTTACCGTGACGCCCCAAATGTGTTTACAAAATAAAAACTTAACTAAAACTGATAAAGCTAACAAAAATTCAACAATTCACTAAACTGAAATGTAGGCTACAGTAAATGTATAGCCTATATATGAATATAACATAAAACAATAACTGCATTGGATCAAACAATAATTTAAATGTTATTAGGCTACATAACACGAGATGGGTGCAACACTACAACATTTTATTTATTTATTCTTGATAAGAAGTAGCCTATAACACACATCAGATGTAAAATACATATTTGATATTTACCTGCTCCTGCAGCAGCTGCGAGAATTGTAACTTGGGAATAGAAAAAAAAAACAATAAATTACATGTCAGTTGTTAATGACCAACCTTTAATATTCAAATTAATATTGCATTCAAATATGCTTACGTGGATCCATCTTTATGCAGTCGAGTCTAAGTGAAGAAACTCGAAATGAATTCAGATGGGAACGTTTGATTAAATGGTTCAGTGGGCGGCTGCTTATCAAGAAATGAAACCGAAAAATTATTATCTCTAGCGTCTCTATAGCGCCTCTTGAGCTTTCTTTACAATGAATCACCTTCCTTCATGCCTTCCTGGATAAAACAATAAACAGAATTCCTTATAAAAATGCAGCTCCTAAAACGTTTGAAATCCTGAAAATAACCTAAATCGTTTTTAGTTTTTTTGATAAGAAACTACAGTGTTCACGATTTAAACTTCTATTATTAACAAATATTTTGAGGCTTTCGCGCATCAACGAGGTACTTAAAAAGTTTGAGACCACCGGCAGGCATCACACAATAACCAGAACATCAACTCATCAGATGTTCACATGGAACAACCATAGCCCACTGGATCCACCGAAATTAATACATGAGTGTTTAATGTAAATTAAGCCAGAAAAAGATACAAGCTTGTATCAACTAAATATGATGCAATTGCAATTATTGAACATTTAATTTTAATAATAACATTTTCAAGTGTTTTGTTAAATGCAAATTATATACTATTTTAAAAATGTGTCATTTTATGTCTATAAATATTCATTCATTCATTTTCTTTTCAGCTTACCTTTATTAATCTGGGGTCACCACAGCGGAATGAACCGCCAACTTATCCAGCATATGTTTTACGCATTCTTCAAGATGAAGATATTGAGATAAGAAAACTCTGGTAATTTATAGTGAGTTAGGAATCATCTGATTGGAGAATGAATCATGAACTGATGCAGGAGCAGCTGAGAATAATCATAAGCATGTGATCCTCTCGAAATTAGTTTAAATAAAATTCACTAATTCAGAATTTGCCAGGGGTATGAATAATTCCCTAAACGCACATTTCTAATCAGCCAATCACATGGCAGCAACTCAATGCATTTAGGCAAGTAGACATGGTCAAGATGATCTGCTGCAGTTCAAACCGAGCATCAGAATGGAGAAGAAAGGTGATTTAAGTGACTTTGAACGTGACATGGTTGTTGGTGCCAGACGGGCTGGTCTGAGTATTTCAGAAACTGCTGAACTACTGGGATTTTCATGTACAACTATCTCTAGGGTTTACAGAGAACGGTCTGAAAAAGGAAATATCCAGCGAGCTGCAGTTCTGTGGGCGAAAATGCCTTGTTGATGCCAGAGGTCAGAGGAGAATAGCCAGACTTGTTCAAGCTGATAGAAAGTCAACAGTAACTCAAATAACCACACGTAACAACTGAGGTATGCAGAAGAGCATCTCTGCACACACAACACATTGAACCTTGAGGCGGATGGGCTACAGCAGATGAAGACCACACCGGGTGCCACTCCTATCAGCTAAGAACAGGAAACTGAGGCTACATTTCACACAGGCTCACCAAAATTGGACAATAGAAAATAGAAAAACATTGCCTGCTCTGATGAGTCTTGATTGCTGCTGCGACATACGGATGGTAGGGTCAGAATTTGGTGTCAACAAGATGAAAGCATGAATCCATCCTGCCTTGTATCAACAGTCCAACCTGGTACTAGTACGGTGTACCTAATAAAGTGGCCGGAAAATAAATAAATAAATATATATATATATATATATATATATATATATATATATATATATATATATATATATATATATATATATATATATATATATATATATATAGTATTTACTAAACCTTGTTAATAAATGTTAGCAACTGACTGCAGTAGTGAACTGAAAAACTGCAATGAAAAGAAAGTTGTGCTCTGCATTTAACCATCCAAGAGCACACACACACAGCAGTGAACACACTTTTTAAATCTTTTTAATTATACTTTCTTGTTTTATTAAGCAACACTCTGCAAACTTGCATGTCATTAAAAATATTTACTCAATTTTAAATTGTATTCAATGAGCATTTATTTAAATCTCATAATTGCAAGTGTATAAAATGAACACAATTGCAAAGTGTTCACAAACATCCACCATCATCAGTTTTCATTAACAATAATTATTGCGACCATTAATAGTCCAATTATTAAGGTTAACATTATGGCCATATATTTCGATATGAGCTTTTCAGTCTTATCATCGTTATTTGGAGGTGGACGAGAGAAAAAATCTGCTGCCCCACCAAACACAGCACCCACTGCACCACCCACTGATGCCACTGCAGCGGTCGCTCCTGCAGACAGTCCAGCAGCACCTGATCAGGGGAAACACCAGAAAAAAATCCTTTAAACGCTCTGGAACAATTTGAGAATGGAATTGGGGCTGAGATCACAAATGATAAACAGCATGATTGGTAAAGTACATTATATGTCCTGGAATAATTGATGACAGGCCATTACATTACTAATGGACAACCAATGTGTTGATGCACCCATCAAACAAAGTGAAGTATGCAAGTACAGCTAATAATGAATTCTAATAATTCAACAGACGGCGTAAATTATTCAGCTTATACAACATTTCTTCTTAAATGGTTATCACATCTGTCAGGTGTTCCATTTCAAAACATTCATCAGGTTTTTATCCTCAAACTTCTCCTGTGTGTGGAACTAGTGTCATCCAAAGTCTTATGTTTTGATGTGATTTTTGACTGTTGCAGGCTGTGAAGTAACCCCAGATTTACAGTGCATTTGTGTGCGGAGCAGCTCGACAAGGTTGCGTTCTGTCCTATGTGCAGTGCCAACACACACCAGGAACGTTTTAGAAATGAAGCCACAGGAGTCATGAAACGATGTGATATGGCTCTATGACGTATTTGCTTACTCATTTTAATGAATTTTTTGATGCTAAATCAGGATTTAAACTCATCTCATGGCTATATGTTAGCTCACTTTACCACAAGGTTATTGTCACCGTCCAAAATGAATAATGTTTCTTGTTACGTCCTATTTTGCTGTTCTATAATTAATGCAGCTTTAATATGCTTTTTAAATATAAGAAAGATTTTTTTTGCTGTGTTTTATTCCTTTAAAATACATCCTTCACTTGTAGTATATCAAATATTATCTAATCTAGTATTATCTATAATCTTGGATCCTATGTTTATAGCTGTGGTGAGGCTAGTTTATACACAGACTTTGGCTGTTTCTCAACATGCGTGCTTGTGTCCTCGTATTCTTATGTAACGTCATCAACTGCCATAGTTCAGTTCCAAAACTCAAGATCGCAAGAATGGAGGACGCGTGAAAGTTCCCGGATGTGTTTTTAATATCGAGGACGGATGCAGACTTGAGCCAAAGAGCTTAGAATGACCAAGAGGCGACACTTAATAGAACGTTCCATTGCAACAGCAGTGCCCAGCAACAGCCCTGTGATTCCGCCATTTTGGAGTGAAAGCGGTCAGCCGTCCATTGGATCTTATTGCTGTCGCGATGGCAAGCAGCAGTTTTGTTTTTTATTTATTTATTTAAAAAGCACATTAAAGCTGAGATACAACCTGAAAGATGAGTCGACAATACAACACTTACTATCACAATCATCAGCACTTTTAATAGTTTATTTTAGAGACTTTTAATATTCTGTTCTATTGGAGTTTTCATTCCAAAATGACCGCCACGCCATCTAGTGGCTGTTTCCCAAATCGCACTAGAGTGTCACCTCTTGGTGGTTCTAAGCGCTTTACTTGAGCCTCGAGAAGTCCCAGAAATCATTGCAGCTGAATAAAGGAGGTGGGAAGCGCAACATTAATATAGATTTATTATTAAAGTTCAGAGATATAACTTATTTATCTTAGGTGTTTCCCTAAATGAGATGGTGAACATAAACATCACCATGAAAATCTTAATAAAAGTCATAATCACATTAAGAGTGTTTATTTGCTAAAATTTGTATTAAAATCTGCTTTATTTGTGTTGGGCAACATATAATTGTAAGGTCTTTATGCATAGTATATATTGTGAAATCAGGGAAAACAATAAATCGTTGTATAATTAATGTAACGTTTAAATAATTTTCCATTAGAAGCACATGTTTTTTTCATGGATGAATTGTGAGGAAAGAATCCCAGGTATCAAAGAATTCTGGCCCAGATTTGGCATAAATCTGACACAGCAGGCAACAGCAAATGGGCCAAAAATGGCCCTGGTTTGGCAGAGGTGGCACCGTTTTTAAAGCAGCACACAATACTTGGGCCAGATGTAAAATGTAGTATTTGGCCCAGATGTTAATAAATGATATGTGGGCCATGTAAGCTTGGCCTGTCTTGACCCACATTTAAAATACATTTTTATTTTTTTCAAATGAAAAAAATAAATCTACCGATCACGTCTCTACGCAAAAAAGCACACCCATATCATGCCTAAAGCGCAATGATTCATGGGTTTATCAATTTCATTGCAATTGTGACACACCAACATATCTGGCCCAGTTCAGGCTCAGTTATGGGTTATTACCTTGGCTGAGACCTGGCCCAGATATATTGCATCTTTGGCCCTTGTCTGGAAGCCAGACTTGGTCCAGTCATGTACTGTAATTCACTGTAGCATGTGGGCCAAGCAAAAGCTGATTGTGTGGGCCAGAGCTGAGCCAGATATATTTTGCAATGTGGAATAATACCCACATAGCAAAATTTTTCTGGCCTATACAACCAGCTTTTGCTTGGCCCACATGCCACAGTGAATTACATGACTGGACCAAGTCTGGCTTCCAGACAAGGGCCAAACATGGGCCATATCTGGGTCAAGTCTCAGCCAAGTTAATAACTCATAACTGGGCCAGATAGGTTGGTGTGTCACGATTGCAATGAAATTGATAAACCCATAAAGCATTGCACATTAGGCATACTATGGGCATGCTTTTTCTAAAAGCGACCTGAGTGGTAGATTTTTTTCATGTATTTTAAATGTGTATCAAGACAGGCCAAACTTACATGGCCCACATATTAACTTTTAACATCTGGGCCAAATACTACATTTTACATCTGGCCCAAATCTTGTGTGCCACCTTAAAGACGATGCCAAACCCAGGCCATGTTTGGCCCACATGCTGTATGTCAGTGTCGGATGAATGCCTGCTGAGGCAGCTTTATGTCAAATCTGGGCCAGAATTCTTTGCTACCGCCGTACAAAGTCATTGCACCTAGTTATTTTTATGCATTTCCCTTTTTACAGTTTAACTGAAACCACTACCATAATTTATACAAAGGATCATAGGATGTAAGAAAAGGTGGAGACATTAATAGCAGATTTCCCCTAAGGTTCAAGCTGTTTTAATATAAGTGACATATTTATAATCGTTTTTGTTTTTAAGGCATTGAAATGTATTTACCTGCTGACTGAAGGATGGCGACCAAGCTTCCTGCTGCCACACCGCCTCCATTAGCGATGGCTGCTGAAGACATCATGCTGGCACCCAAAGAGCCTGCTGCTATACCAGCGGAGGTAAACCCAGCCACGGTCAGCGCCACCGGAGCTAACACAGCTGTACCAACTAGAGGACAAAACCCCCAGACAAATACATTCTTTCATTTGAACAAACAATCCTCAGAACATATTTATCTGCTGGAATGGCTTAATCTATAGGGCTGATTGCGCTTCAACAACACATTTCCTCAGATGTTATTTACATTAAGAGGAAATGTGATGCATTCTATTATAATGATATGTAAAAAATTGTCTTTTTATATGCAACAAGTTTATTCAGATGCTATTTATTCTGAAGGGAAATAGTAGTAGACATTTGGACTTCAGTTATATGGCTACATTATAAAAACAGTGTAAATAAAACCACACTGAATGCAAATATTTATCAAATTGATGCCGTTTTATTGCCCTCTGCCAGCAAGACAGGCCGAGTATAAACAGACTCTTGGTTTACCTGCTCCAACTCCAAGGCCAATTAAAGTACCCAGTCCTGAAGAATAAATGAATAAAACCCATTAAAATCAAGATAATTGGTTTTTAACAACATTTTGTTTACAACAGTCTCTGTAAAATGGCAGGATGAACCAAAAAGGGGTTTTCACAACTTTTGGGCTCCACAAAGAACATTTTAGTGAAAAGGTTTTTAAAATATATAGATATTTTTAGTGTAAAGATAATTTTCATGATCTGAAGAGCATTTTCCCACTGTAAAGAACTCCCCAGGACATTATGGTAAAACAAAATCCAATTAAAACCCATTTATTCATTTTCTATATTACCGTTGGTGCACCTTACTGTACAAGTTTAACAATTTTGCCACATTTTTTTCAGGTTTGATCATGGGGGTCAAACAATTTCCGTTTGAGCACTTTAAGCCAAATTATTTAATTATAATTATGTTTGTATATTGCTACAATATCAGAGTTAGTTTGGTGTGTATATACAAATTTGTATGTGTGTGAGTGGTATTTTTTAATGTGACAGCTCATAATAATAATAGTGATAAAGCATCAAAATGAATGTCGTTTCTATTAATTGACTTGAGCCAGATTTCCAGAGTATATGACATATGAAAAGTAATAGAATTTATGTTTTTTATTGAAACAACTGTGGATTATATCAAGAAAAATTGTGGACAATTAATGATCATATTAAGACTAAAGCTAATAAAATCTATCAGTGAAAATGGATAAAAAGAAGTATATTTAAATATATATTTTTATTTTTTTATCGACATTTTTGTCTTATAAAAGACATGTTATACATAACACTGCACATTCCATATTAATAAAAAGCAAAAGTTTATGCTACTCACCGGGCTTCATGTTTCAGCAGGTCTTTGTCTACAAAGTGAGAACGCCAATGTTTTAATGAACAAAGTTGTTGCTCTGTTATAATCCTTTGGCGCAGTTACACACTGCATTTTATTGACGTTGGGAAATTGAAACTGCTTCCTGGAAATCACGTGTACATCCAGGAGTATCGCTGGAATAACCCTTAAGAAATGTGACTAATTTTCTGAATGTTGCATAGGTTTTCTGACTGCGCGCACTAATATGCGAGATTTGAATCGTCATAAGTATTTAACATCACAGTCTGAAATAATGACAACATAGTTTAAAAGCTGTGGAACACAGCTTATGTTTAGGCTTAACTAATAGGATACATATTAGTTGTTATTTTCTTTTCACACGCACTAGGCTACTACTACACACAGCCTAATAAATAAGCCCACTTGAAAATGATCAGTTTCTCTGGATTTATTAGGTATGGATCTTAGTAAAATGCTTATATAAGTTTTTTATAAAGAAATCATTCATTCATTTTTTTTCTTGTCGGCTTAGTCCCTTTATTAATCTGGGGTCGCCACAGCGGAACAAACCGCCAACTTATCCAGCATCTGTTCCACGCAGCGGATGCCCTTCCAGCCGCAACCCATGTCTGGGAAACATCCACACACACTCATTCACATTCATACACTAAGGACAATTTAGCCTATTCAAACCGGAGCACCGGGAGGAAACCAACGCGAACGCAGGGAGAACATGCAAACATTAATAGCACCACTGCGTCGCTTAGAAAGAAATCATTTCCCCCAAATCTTAAATGTGAAAACATGGCACATATTGTGGCATTTTAAGTAAAAAGAAAGCTCTTACACTGAAAAAAAATGCTGGGTTCCACAGAATTCCTGCATGTACTCCAGAAACAAATAGATTAAGTTAACTGAATTGTATTTTTTGTTTTTACAAATTTAAGGGAATTGAACATAAAACAATTAAGTTGCTCAAAAAAAAAAAAAAAAAAAACTCAGGAATTGTGTTAATTCAACTTATTTTGAATAAGTAGTTTAAACAAGCAGCAAAACATTTTTTTGAGTGCAATAGTCACCACTTGTGAACAGAATTAGACCTAAATAAAAATATAGCCTACTATTTAAACCAATAACTATAATAAATTGTAAATCTAAAGAAACGAAATGGTTCAGGTGGTCTATTAATTGACATGCATTTGTAATGAAGTCAGAATTAAAGTTCATTACTTTGTTTTTTGGATTAGATCACGATATAATCTTGATAACCGATTATTATATTTGAGCCATTAATTGAAAAAATAAATAACATTTAAAATTAAGTGCTCAAATGCACTGACCACTCAACACAGGGTTATTTGGTAATACATTTAAAGTAGTACAATGAACAAGAATAACTTAACTTAATGTGACATACGGGAAGATATGAAGAGTTTGACGCAAAAACCTCTAAATGAGTCTGAATTAATAATTTCCATTTCATGGCAACGGATAGGTACTTTTCATTGCCTTTAAATAAAATAACTGAACAAATAGGCTGAGAAATGCTTATTTTAGAAGAACATTTCAGACGGCATCTGAACTCCTCATATTTTACCACATTTTATTATGATTTCTGAAATAAACAGGCTATAGATCTGGGTGCAGACTTGGTGCAGTGGCAAGGAGAGCTGCATGCAACGCTTTTAAAATCACACATCTAACCCCACCCCTCAGAGTGATGTCACAAGCTCCATTGTGTCTGACATGCAAGTCAGAGATGCAGTTTCAGCTTGCCAATCCAAGTCCACATGCCATCCAGATTCTACCGGAACCCATTATTATTCAATATAGTGGAAAAACAAGCAAAAAAAAAAAAAAAAAAAAAAAACATTTGCTTACATTTGTTTTTTCAGATTTTCTTAAATATAAATCATATTACAAGAGTCGCTCGCCCACTATTGCGCGTCATGGGCAACGCAAATGGAAACAAAACATTCCATTCCATATTGCATTGCCGATTTGAATATACATTTGCATGCGTTGCCGTTTGAATATACATTTTCAAAATTAATTTTGACTGCATAATACTGATATGCTTCCAAAGTTCTTTCAAGAAAACATAACTATTAACTACTAGACAAAAGGAAAATTTGTTTGTGTCCCCACACCCCTACCATAAACCAGTCATTGGGTGAGATAAGCACAAATGAGATCATACAAATTCATGATTATGTTGAACTTTCTGTGGACTTTGTGAGCATTTAGGAGCGAAAACATTTCTCATTTCTTCAACCTCTTCAGCAAATTAACAGCTCCACCTACTAGCCCCCCTGCAGCGCCACCTACAGATGCCACACCAGCTGTTGCTGCTGCAGACAAACCAGCAGCACCTGAAAATAAAAACACAAAAAGCCTGATGACACCATTATCTGAATGCAATGCAGTGCAACACATAAAACAGATCAACCCAGAACAGTGAAGTACTTAATAAATACATCTTAGAATACAAAAATCATTTCTTTTGCATCAATAAATTAGCCTATTATTATTATTATTATTATTAAATACAAATACAGTTATTTGCAATAGAAGTTTATTATACTGCATTTCAGTTACTAAGGCATTGAAATTTTTAACATTAATATAATTTTAAAAATATTTTTAGATTTGACAGTACCTGCTGACTGAAGGAGAGCGACAGCACTTCCAGCAGCCACTCCACCTCCATTAGCGATGGCCGCTGTGGACATCATACCAGCTGCCATAGAGCCTGCTGTGATGCCAGCGGCTGTAAACCCGACCATCCCGAGTGCCAGCGGGGTCAAAGCAACGGCACCAGCTGATTAAGATTAAAATAAATATTATAAACATATACACTATAAAAGCAGCTAACTTTATTAACATTTATTTAAACCTATTAAATTGATCAGACAGGATGCAGAGAGAGGAATGCAAGTGTAGTTCTAAACTGATTTAGTTATTAATGCCACTTTGCAATTAGTTCAGATTAGAAACCCCCCCCAAAAAAAACACATCAAATAGATTCCAATTTGTGTTACTTACTGACATGGTTCTAAACTTCTGAATTTCTTCTGTTAAATAAAGCAAGACAAGTTTGTAGCCTGCCTGGTGAATGGGTGGTTAATTTTTTCCTCAAAAAGTGGACCTTTTTGCAGTTATTCACTTCATTTTCTAATTAATTATGAGGTTTAAATACTCCATTTTAGTAACATTTTAAGCCCTATTTTGAGCTGGATTAACTTGTTGGATGGTCATCATAACAAAACTTTTTGATGTACCGAAAATATTGTTTTGCTAAAGATTTAGAATAAAGAAATAAAGAGAAAAAAAAATACTTAATAATAATGATGTATAGCTTGACAGTTTTTCTAGCCTTTTTTGAAAAAAAAAAAAAGAAATTTTTTTTTTTTTTTTTTTTAAATTTCAGGGATAACAACAGCCAAATTATTAATAACTTTAATATGGACCACTTTTGGTGCATCACACCTTTTTATTGGTCATATTTATCTTTCAAGAGTAAAGCCCAAGATTTTGAATAAAAAATGTTTTTTGTAAAAGCTCAAGTACGGGACAAATTCTGGACCGTTGTCAGTTTTTCGAAGCACCCGAACTGTTTACAAAAGATTTTAGTGAAATGAACAAATTTCTTTTAAAATTTACATGGTTTCACGGTTTGGTTTTACAGTTAGTTTGATCTAAATGACTGAATCATCAAACATTTTCTCTGTGGTAACCCTGGTGTAACTGAGCTAGATGATATGCAGGATCTGGTTACTTACCAGCCCCAGCTGCAATCCCAATAATTGTGAATACTGCAAATAAACACATAACATATTGAGTAACAAATTACAAAGGCACAAAATACATCTTTGATTTTATTTTATCAGGGAAAGGTGTGAGTATTTGCATTTCATTTTATTATTTAAATATTAAATTATTTGGTGTACATTTATTGAATAGAGATGGAACATATACACACATATATCTCTATATATGTGTGTATATATATATATATGTGTGTGTGTGTGTGTGTGTGTGTGTGTGTGTGTGTGTGTGTGTGTGTGTGTGTGTGTGTGTGTGTGTGTGTGTGTGTATGTATATATATATATATATACATATACACACACACACACACACACATGTATGTGTGTATATGTATGTGCTATTATATTCAACAGTTAAGGAGGGAAATAAGTACCTCAAACCACACATTAACACACAGATTGAATTATTGCAACAAACATGTCACTGTAAGGAGATCATCAATTTGATCAACAATAAAGAGATTACAAGATGTTTTGAATTACATAATGTAACAAACTAGTATTACACTTTTTCTATACTAACCTAAATTTCTGCTTAACAGTTTAAATTGTTACAACATTACCGCCGAGTACGTATGTAATGTTGGCAGCTAAATCTTGTCTACACCAATCAGCTGGTGTGTGTTGTGCGGTCTGGAGCAATATGGCTGCCATCGTGTGGATGAGGAGATTCCCCCCAGTGTGTACAGCGCTTTATATGTCCAGAAAAGCGCTATATAAATGTAATTAATTATTATTACTATTATTATACGTTCATAATGTCCTTTTTAATTGTATCATTAAAATATAGCAATTTTGTCATTAATAAAACAAGGTTAGCAAATAGTTACAATTATTTATGGAAACAGACAGAATATATATAGTAAACTACTCATGTAACAAACACCTCATGGCTTGAGAAATTGCACTATCTGATCTGGGGAAAAAAAAAAAAAAAAGGAGTGAAGGGTGCAATCCTGGGTGTGACTGTGACACACGGTGCGAGTCACATGATTGTCATCAGGGTAACGTAAGGTCCTAAAGTAAACAATGAACACATTTTTCTTGAATACAAGATTTTAAAGTAAGAAACAGGCGGTTAATTCTGCTGCAATCTCTGAAGAGACAATGAATGTGGCCAAAGTGTGGGGGAAGAATTTGAAATACATGAAATCATGTAGAAAAAAAAAAAATTTATTCAACACCCATATATCAGGGTTTTGGAAGAGCTTAAGTGTCTTCACAAATTAGGTCCTAAAAACATTAACAATCGGAATAAAGCCCAAAATGTATAAGGATAATTAAGTTACATACACAGCAAAATAAAGAATTTAAGCATTTGTCATTTTCCAACACATATTCACCACATCATGATGCATTTATGCTAACTGAATATGGAGGTTTTGTCTTAGAAAACTGTACAAAGGGACTTTAATACAAGAATGGAACACATAACAATGGAAATAGCAAATATTGTCAACAGAAAACAGGTTAGGCTATGTTGAATTATGTTGAGCCTTTATTGGGAATTTTTTCTTCACTCATTCGTGGTTTTATCATAAATGTAGCTTAAAGGGACATTTCACCCAAAATGAAAAATCTGTCATCATTTACTCACCCTTGATTTGTTCACAAAAGAAACATCACAAGAGGAAATACACTGAAGAATGCTGGAAACCAGTAACCATTGTACTCCATAATACTGGTTTTCCTACTGAAGTCAGTGGTTAAAGGATTTCAGCATTCTTCAAAATACCTTATTTTGTGTTCAACAGAATTATCTCAAACAAGACAAGGGTGAGTAAATTACCGAATGTTTTTTTAATTAACTATCCTTTTAATTTAAAGATATGTTTCTCATTAAAAAAGGGTTGTTTTATGCCAGCTGATTTTGACAAAACAATGAGGACGAAGATGAAGGTACAGGAAAAATTGTTCGGGAGCAGAACGAAGAAAAGGGATAGGTTTTGTAAAATGAATTAAAGCAAATGAAGATCTTTTATATGTTTTATAAGACACTTTAAAGCGTTATTAAAAGGCATTTTAGAGACGGTATTGAAGTAGTGTTCCGTTCAAATTTTTCCTTAAATTTTGTAGTCATGAAACTTCCAGCAACCTCGTAGAAACAATTTCGGGCACTTACCTCTCGCCATACTTTCGAGGACTCGAACTCACAAAACGAAACGTATATGCAGGCCGTTTCCTGAGAATCGAGGATGACTCATGTGGATGTCAAATGATTGTTCCCTGTATGTGCACATTTACTCCACTAGCTGGCGCTTTGCGGATCAGGAACCCGAATTTCCATTGCAATGCATATAAATCTTAGGATGTTCATTCTTCACTATATATGCTTTTAAAATGAATTAAATCCAGAATTTTTGTATGAATAATAAAAGCAAAAGGTACGAAGCAAAGAAAAGTTTAAAACAACTTTTGATGATTTACTGATCTTAGCCGCGGAGCAAGAAACTGCTTAGAAGTAATATCCATCATGTGACAATAGATTTTTTTGTAGGCCTGAGCAGAGAAGTAGGCTACATGTAAAACTATTCATTATTTAGACAATATTATTATTCTAATTGTTATTTTTGAATCAACAATTGCATAAGTAAGATTTTCAGAATATTATTAAACTACATATTTAAGGAAATTGCAGAAAAATAAGAAAAGAAAGTTTGCTGGGTAATGGGAGATGACAATAAATTAGTCGCATCTTAAGCCATTTTAAAAGAAATTCGTAAGGATGGATATTCAACACTTCACAATATTTCACTTTCCAATCCGTTTTCTATTCAGGCTTTTAATTCAAATAATCTGATCTATTTTCTAATATATAAATAACTGGTCCTCTAATTGTCTAGTTGATAAAAATATTTAAAAATACATTTTTTAAATATAAATAAAACATTTATTGAGATATCTATCTATCTATCTATCTATCTATCTATCTATCTGAAATAGAAAAGGTATAGTTAGTGTGTTTAGTATACAGCAGTCAACATTTCAAGTGGATCAAAAAAGTTTTCGATACGGTCCAAAGGAAAGAATGGATGTGGTTTAATAGTTTTAGGGTGATAAAATGTTTTGATCCACTTTAAATGTTGACTACTGTACTTCGAATTCACACTTTATCTTACAATGTGTATTTTACATTTATCTGTTAACAGTTAAGACTTAAGGGCAATTTATTCACCCTCCACTTGTTTTTAAACTTTAAGAGTTTATTATGGTTTCTATTGAACACAAAAGACTTCTGCTCCTAAACGTGTACATAATTTCATTTGCCTCTCCACCAATTAACAGCTCAACCTAAAAGCCCTCCTGCAGCGCCACCTACAGATGCCAAACCAGCTGTTGCTGCTGAGAACAAACCAGCAGAACCTACAAAACAAAAACACAAAAAGCTTAATTTCCGAATGCATTACTGTACAACACGGCACTGTAAAGTTTGTTCATGTTTCTTGGAATACAAAATCATTCTTTGCATATATTAATCTGGTACTATAACTCCCTGGTACTATAACAGCTGCTGTGGACATCATACCGGATGCCGTATAACCTGCTGTGATGCCAGCAGTGGTGAACCCGGCCATACTGAGGGCCAGCGGGGTCAAAGCAACGGCACCAACTTAATATGACAATTAAAAACAGACAGAGCAAAACATTTCTGTGAATTTCTGTTTTTAAACTGAACTAGATGATATCCTGGATGTATTTACTTAACAGCTCCAGCTCCAATAATAGTTTTGGTGGATAAAGCTGCAAATACATAGAAAAACAAAGAGTCAGAAAATGCATCTTTGCTTTAACCATTTATGAGGGTATTAAAGTCTACAAAATGTGTGCTTTTTAAAGAATAAAAAATATAAATAAAATTACTGAATTTGAACAAATGTACAAGAGAATCTATAATGAAATTATATAGTCAGTTATTTGGCTGAGTCCATTGGAATTAGATTTATTCACGTTTTAAATAAAACACACTTGTTTCATGTTTGTTTTTCGATATGTTAGTTTAGAGATCTGTACAGATCACTGTAAATTAAGAAATCCAGTTCTATTTAACATGAATAAATAGACAGGCCTGTAGACAGTGGGGGTTTAGGTGGTTCTAAAGACCCACTCCCTACTGACAAAGTCCAGAATTTGGCCCCAAATGTGCTCATTTGTCCCATTTTTTTGAGGTGTAGAATGTAGGAAATATTTTTATTGCATCAAAGTGTGATAATGATAACCATCCGACAAGCTAAATTTAGTGCTTAAACGGTCACCAAAATGCAGTATTTAAACCTCATAATTTAATAGAAAATGAGGTGCATGACTGCAAAAAGGTCTAATTTTTTGGGAAAAAGAACCAACCATTTTAATAGGTTGGCTACAGACATGTAGGTTAAAAAGGATAGTTAACTGTAACTGAAAATTCGGTCATCCTTTACCTTCATTTTCCAAAGAGTTTTGGGTCTCTTCCGTACATAAAAATGTGGTGTAATAATAATAATAATAATAATAATAATAATAATAATATGAAAACTAATGTATTGCCAATGTGTTTGTTTTTGCTACTATGAGAGTCGATGGAAGGTTCCAGGTTAAACTTTCTTCAAAATATCTTCAGAGACTTGAGGTTGGGAACAAGAAGGGTGTTTTTGGGTGAACAATCCTTTTTAGTTGTGTGACTGTCACAAACTGCAGTGAAACTGAGTATTTTGTTGTTCAATTAAACCCTTTTTTTCTAAATAAATCTTAAATGGTTCGTAATAAAACCTGCAGAAACCCTGCTTAAAGAAATCCGTCACTTACTTGGCAGCGTCGGCATGCTGGCGAAGAGATGTGCCAAATGAAATCAAGTGGTGCTCACTGCATTCCGTTCTTGAGACTAGCTGATGTTGGCAAATACTCCTTCACAGCCGACAGCCTGAATGCAGACACACTACTCGGCTCGCATACTGTTTTAGCGTACTATAAAGTATTGAAGTAAGCGATTCATGCAGCCCCGGTCTGACTAGGCTAGTGAGAGCACAGCGCCCTCTGCCGACAGACCCCGACCGTCACGAGTTGTTTGCTGGCTCATGGGGTCAACAGGAAGTACTACTTGTGTCCCACCGCAGTTCTCGGCGGAAAAGGCAGTGGCAACTTAACGACAACGGCAACCCATATGGCGTCCAGACACCGTAAGCGATAATACAAGCACTTCTCCAATTATGCGCTGGCTCTTCGATCACAGTGACAAACGCGGTGAGTGTTTAATCAGCATCTCTCGCGGAGTGGGCGTGCACGCTTCATGTTTGAGGCCTTCCTGCGGGTGCACGCGACGCAACTCCAGTCCAGACCTGAGACGAGTTGTGCAGAGACCGCGTTGAATATGGCGCTAACTTTACATGCATCATTTGAGGAACAGCGTTAAACGTATGTTTTTTAAGATAAAACTGAGTTTAATGTGTTCAATGCTGTGCGCGCGCGCGATAGACACGTAGAGTTGTTGCTAAAGGCCCCCTGGTGCTTGCGGAAGCGTTTGGAGGTTTGTTTGTTTGTTTTGCGAGGTTTTTAAAACACCGGGAGTTACTGTAACAACGAATGGACCCTTTGCGAATTTTTAAGCGTTTAAAGGTGTTCAGAAAGGGTCAAATGTTGAGTGAGGCGCCCAGGGCCTCATTTGTTAGCTGTTTGAGCACGTGAACTGATCTGGAGTCAAAATAAAAACACCTATAACCTGAAAATATTCAAATTAAAGGCATGCGATAAATGTGAGGAGGTATATGAAGCGTTTGTATTCCTCAATGAACTTTTACAGTTGGACACCTGATGCGAATGCCATTTCAGCGGTTGTAATTCATATGACAAGCAGTTGTGAAGCTGATTGTTTGTAAACGTACGTTAGCGGGTGCGTAGCGCTAGTGTTTACGCTTTACTTTAGCGAAGCTCCCAGGATAAAGTAATGTTTTAATTGCAAAGATATTCAACTCTTAGACATAGATAGCCATATGATTAAAACAGTAAAATAATTACGTAATATACAAACCTTTGATGATTCTAAATTGTATTTAACTTAAATGGTAATGTAAACAATTGGTAATCAAACATTTGTGCAGATGAACTTTGGACTTAAAATCTAACCTGGGAAGCTGCTGAGATGCACATCGTGAACCCCCTGAACTGATGCATGATTTTCAGTGCCTCCGTAAAGAAATTTACTGTAACATGTAATGTGATAAAATAGGCAAAATTGTGTTTGTCCTCAGAAACGGTAAAGGGTAGTTAACCCAAAAACCCACTTGCTCCAAACCAGCAGGAGTTTCTTTCTTCTGAAGAACTTTAAACATAAACTTAAGAACTGATATTGGTCCCACTGACTTCCATTGTATTCCCCCCCCCCCCCCACTATAGAACTCATTGGGGACCATTTATATTTGTCATAGTACACTTTGTGAACTATACTGATGATGGTGCATTTAAGTCATGTCAGATAAATTGGATTTACAAATTGAATACATATGAACGCCAAGTTTTTTTTTTTTTTTTTTAACAAGTGGGAAACTCAATTTCCTTTAAGAGTTTCTGAGTGGGTGGCATGTCAGCGAGAAACATGGCAGAATCACTGATCTACAATAGATAATTATATATACAAAATATATAGCTTATTGCATATAGATCAGCAAGTGGAATTCATGATGCAAATTCAACTCGTGTTTGCAGTGACAAAATCACAGTTGATGCTAATTTGTGCTCACCATTGTCTTGAGTTAACAAACCCTGCTTTATTTTCTTGTAATTTAATCAAAAGTATGTTCAATGCAATCTTGTACTCAATGTCATTATAGGGTATGCAGAAAGACTTAATTTTACAGTAACGTAGGTTAAATGTAGACATGGGCCGGGATAAGATTCTGACAGTATGATAACCTTGGATAAACATATCACGGTTTCACAGTATCACGCTCTAAAAATGTATTCGTTTAATTGTCTGGATAAAAAAAAAAAAATCCCCTTTGAAAACAATGTATTTTATTTTTTGAAAGATTTAAAATATTTTGTAGTAGTAAACATGTCTAAATAATGAAAATGAATTAGGACTTCTGCTGTCTTCATTAGTTTCAAAAGCACATATTTCTTTACAATTTAAAATGGCCTCTTTGGATATCTTTACTGCTGGAGAAACTGTTGTCCTAAACAACAACAACAAAAGTATATAAAAAGTCTTGCACATACCTTAGGAACAGTATTACAGAAAATATTGGCAGTTTTAAAACTTTTTGACTTTTCCAAACCGCAGTATACCTTGAAAATGGGCATCATCCCATGCCTACTGTATGCAGTTACAAAATTGGCACGTCTAAGGTCTGTTTTCTTTAAAAATTAACGATCTCCATTGCCTGATTGATATATGATATAAAGTGGGTCTTAGATTGTACAAGAAGCACTGCATTAAATTACATTTTCCTCCAGTATTTTCATTGGCGTTTCTACGCTTGACTGCTGATCCTGATGAGCATGTAAACTGCTTTTCATCTTGGTTTATGCTTCAACAACTAAATGAATGCTGAAGTCTATTTAACTGATATTTTAATTACATTACAACATCGATACTGTAAAAGGAACCATATAAAGTTGAAAAAAAAAAAAAAAAAAAAAAAAAAGTCACATTGATCATTCACCGGATGTTTATCAGTATGGGAAGAAACACTAGTTGTGCATATACCTAAGACTTGTCAACTTGTAAGTAGTAATGTCCCAGGAGGACTGAACACCGCAAAAACTTGCATGCATTTAATGTCATCAGTCTAGCGTATCACAATAATTAAACTAGATGAGGATGTCTAATAGATACACCTGTAACACTTACCTTTTTTAACTCTTCCAGAGCAAACCACACAGTGCAGGTATTCATGGATATAGTTGGTGGTTCATTCAATCATCTGGTTCCCAGCGACCAGTTGGATGATTCCTTACTGCTCGGACAAAACCTAGAATGTGAAGCAAGTGATGAGTTTGAAGCAAAACCCGAAGATTCACTGAAGAACATGCTCAGTGATAAAGATCCCATGTTTGGATCTGCCAGTACCCAATTTCACCTTTTAGAAAATGAAGATTTCAAGCTTGGAAGCTCAGCAGGTATAGTGGTTGTTTAAAAAAAAAAAAATAATAATAATAATTCGCTTTGTGTGTTATTTACCACTGAAGATTCTGCTGAACTCAATTGACCATGTTTTGCAGATGCCGATCATGAAATGACAGGAGCAGGTGTTAGTCAGAGTCCATCCGATGGAGACCACAATCAGTCTGGCTTCTTGCAGAACAGGAGACAAGCAGGTCAAATGCAGAGGAGGCAAACAGGTGCGTGTAATATAAGGGAAATAAAGGGACACAGGTGGCTGAATTAATTTAGATTACTTTGAATCTGCTGAAGCTAATTGGTTGTGTGCGACTTTTTAACTATAATGATATAGTAATTAGATTTGTTCAAAGCTCAATTTAAAAACCACAGCGAGTGTTCAAAATCACATGTTTTATATAGATAGACATGACATTAAATACAAATAAAGAAACTTAAACATATTAATTCTGACCTGTAATTCAAATATACAAAAGAATAAATGATCTTTAAAACATTTTAGTGTTTAGTATATAAACTTCTTGCTGTCAAATTGGTAAACCCTTTTTATAAGTAGGTTATTTGTAAAGTGTAAAGACTTTAAAGGGCACCTATGATGAAAATCATCTTTTGTAAGCTGTTTGGACAGAACTGTGTGTAGGTATAGTGTGTCCACAGTCATTGGGGTGATGTAAAGATAATAAGTCTCTCTTTTTTTTATTTCCTGACGTTAAATAGGATCCAAATCCCTCCCATTTTGAGACCCACCGCAACATGTAGGAATGAGGTTTCCCCGCCCAACGAATTGATTGACAGCCGCATATTAACATGTCTCCGTAGTAACGCGTGCAATCATATCAACAAGACAGAACGTGTGCAAAGCAACTGAGACCAAAATATCTGTTGAGCTCGCTGTGATCATCAATCATCATCAAATGTGATCAAGAATGAGTTTTACAAGATTAAACGTGTTTTAAAGAGTGCATGTTTCTCAATGAATTGCAACGATTTTACCGTCTTTACTTTATCACCACAGCCGCGTCAGGTGTAAAATAGGTGCCCTTTAAATTAGATTATCTTTTGATATATGAAATGATACTATAGTAATATATGATATGACTGATTTGGTACATATACTGTTGTTACACTGAACAAAATGTTCGTGGGTATCTTTTTAATCATGGTGAAAATGTATGGGAATCATCATGTTTTGCTCAAATAAAATGGGACATCTAATATAAGGAAAAACAAGGGAACCTGCATTGCTTATTACACTTGTTTTGATGCTTGAAAAACTCTTTTGTCTTTAAACCATATATAATATTTAAGATATGGCACTCATGCTGCAATACAGAGACGCATGCCAAACTATATGCAAACACTTAAACTGAGAAAAAAATCTCTATGCAAGTTAGTCAGAGATGATGCTGGAAGTTTAGTGGTTTCTTTTTTCTAAACAAGATAAATTTGAACCAGGAGACTTTGTCACAAGACAGAACAAATGTCACCTTATTCAGTTTTCACCAAATCTTTAGTTACTCTACTTTGCCTTTGGATGGCAGCATGATGCTATATAAGGGAATCTTTTAGATCCTGTGTGGCTTTTCTATGTATATGGTGCTGCGAGTGACATTGTGATTTGTGATGTAATAAACATATTACTGGAAATTCATCCTCCTGTTTTAATGTAAATTTTAAATATCTCATGCTTTGGGATTTTATTAAGATTGAGTTAAAAGTTTGCTTGGAATGTGTATTTTACCCTAGTTTGACTGTTCATCTGCTCTATTTTGCAGCTACGAATATATTAAAACCATTTTTCTTTTTCAGCAAGCCGTGGTCGAGTCAGAGGCAGGCGCCCAGGTCCTGCACGAAAAGCAGTTGAAAGTTACAACCAAGAGTCAACATGTAGTGGAGAACATGATAGAGATAACAGTCCTGATGCAAAAAGGGAAGCCTTGCTTAGCCGTCGATTTGGAGTCCATGAGGTTGACTCCTCAATGAATCCAGTTGTCGTGTTGCGCAGATTAACTGTTACCGTAGGGGGCTATAAAATTGAACTGCTCCCTGGACCATCACAAACGTTTGGATCATTTAGCACAAGCGCCCTTCAGTCACTGGGTTTCCAGGATGATGGCATCATCGCTGATGGACTCGCACTTGATTTGGGACAAAATCAAGATGAACAAGCAGTCGATAATTCCACACCAGAAGCTGCTGCGGAAGTGAGCATTGACCAGTCAACTAGCCATGACGTGCCTATGGATTTTGGGCCTTATGTGAACCCTAATGAAGTACAAGACACTAACAGCTCCATGCCGCTCAAGCCCAAGGTGGAGAACGCCACGTCAGAAGACGCCAAAAAGAACAACCAAATTAAGACTCAAAAGCTAAGTGCACAAAAAACAGGGAACAAGAATGGCACGGCGGCTCAGCCAGTAGTCAAGAAGCTTCTGAAAAACAAACAGTCTCTCTCTGCTGCTAAAAACAAACCATCTACTCCGACCAAGCCAGGACTCTTACAGAAAGAATCCAAGCATCCCCAAGATAAAAAAATACATACAGGCCAACCAGAAAGTCATAAAGGGAAGCCAGTTAAGATGGAATTGAAACGGCCAGGTGCAGCACTTGGTCCTAAAGATGGCTCAAAAATACAGAAGATTAAAGATGGACATCCTGCACCAAAAACTGCAAGCCCATCTGGCCCATTGTCTCCAACCATCACCAAAAAATCATCATCTGAATCTGGCCCTTTGTCTCCAACCAATATCAGGAAACCATCATCTGATTCTGTCCCGTTGTCTCCAACCAATAGCAGAAAACCATCTAATTCTGTTCCGTTATCTTCAACCAATAGCAGAAAACCATCCTCTAATTCTGCCCCTTTGTCTCCAACCAATAGCAGAAAAACGTCATCTGACTCTGGCCTGCTGTCTTCAACCAATAGCAGAAAACTATCCTCTGATTCTGGCCCGTTGTCTCCAACCAATAGCAGAAAACCATCCTCTGATTCTGTCCCGTTGTCTCCAACAAATAGCAGAAGACCATCATCTGAGTCTGGCCCTGGAGTTAAGTCAGTCCAATCTCCTCACCCTCCAAAAAAGCCACAAAATCCTCCCACTTCGGGGAACAAGACAAACAGCCAAGGAGACGAGGAGCAGGAGAAAACCAAGGTTAAGAAGATGGAGAAGATCCAGCAAAGACACAAGAGTAGGAACTCCAGGAGTATCTCGGTAGAGGAGCCGCAGTTGTTTATTCCTGATAATGCACCTGTGGTGAAGAAGGAAGCTGAGGGCGACGCTCTTGCTGAAAGTGAAACGGTGTGGGACTCCACAAAGAACTGTGTGTTATGCAAGAAACCTCATAACAACCGGTATGTTGACTTTTAAATCCATTCTCATGGTCATAGATTGACACATTTTTCCAGTATTATTTCCTGTGGTCATTTCATACTAGCTTGAATGGATAGTTCACCCAGAAATGTAAATTGACTCACTGTTTAGGGGCTTCACAATTCAATCCAATTTCGATTATGGGGTCATGATTGAATTCAATTTCAAGGGTCACAATTCTGATTCTGAATCATCTGAAGATGATTCTTAACTTCTATTTTTTCTATATCTTCTGCTGTCCATGTACATATTTACATTACATTTTAACTAGAAATAGAGTTGAAATATAGTCTATGATTTTGTTTAGAGAGAAGACATTTTAACACATTTTAAACATAGTTTGTCCTAAATAATTTCTTTTGTCTTTTCCATGATGACAGTAAATAATATTTTAGTTATTTAGCAACATGCTAGTATTTGGCTTAAAGCTGGGGTGCCCAAACGTTTTCAAATGAAGGGCAAAAAACCAAATATCATTGAGAGCCATGAGCTGATGGTAAATATACCAAACTATTTTTTATTATAGTTGCCAAAAAGCTGCCCTACTTTATTTAATAATATAAAAAAACATTACTGTAAATCTACATACTAATAATGTACTATAACTTTTTAAATGATTTCTTATTGCAATATAAAAAAACAATCACATTTATAACACAGTGAAGTTCAATTCTGAATACACTAGTCAAGAAGAATCTGCCTTTGCATAGTTGGGTGACATTTTAAACAAAATCTGATTAATTAACACCATTGAAGTTAAAAACTTACCTTTTAATAATAAAACAAGCAAACATAGGGTTAGGTTAAATTTAAGTTTCCAATCTCAAAACCATCCCTATCATTTCTTATATGGTGGCCAAATCAAAGTTTATCATGGGCCAAAGCTGGCCCTAGTTTGGGCATATCTAGCTTGCAGCAATAAGCAAGCTTTAAAACAAAGTAATGCTTCATTAGTTTGCAAAACAGTGCAGTAGGCCTAGTTCAATTTCATTCACAACCCATGTTTTCAGAACACAAGCCGCAAGCTTTCACTCATAATGGAGAGTAGTGTAACAGTGACATACTATCCTGTCCACCTCCTTTACTGATTCTAAAAGCGCTGGCACAACGGACTAGTAGCGCAGAGCTTCACTGCATCTATGCCGACCGAGGGTTTTGCATTTGTCCAAATGAAGTGAATTCTGCATGTGTATGTGCGCCCATCAGCACTTTACTTCTGTTTAGACAAGTTTAAACTAATTTGAATACAGAATCGATTTCAGAACTTTGGAGAATCGATCCAGAATCGTTATGAGAATCACAATGCATCAATTTCTTTATTTTCTTTTCCCCCACCCCTACCATTTACCTACTTGGTGGTTTCAAACTTTTAGGACTTTGTTGAACACAAAGATATTTTGAAGAACGTTAATAAACAGAAAAAACTGACATCTGAAACAGGAAACAAAATACTATGGAAATCAATAGCTATTGTATATAGTAACAATTAAAATAGCAGTTAAACTTTTACAAATGAATGCAAAGCAAATCACTCGTCAAAATGTAACAAATTTATTATTTTTATCTGACTCAAAATCTTGTCCACAAACATTGAATTTTTTAAAACTGGAGCATCCCATTATTATTGACATTTTTATCAAAGTGAATGAACTACAGAGAACATTTTATAATGTGGTTTTCTGCTGGATCCCAGAACATGTTGGACTAATTGGAAATGAACAAGCTGCTAAAACAGCCCTAACAGGAAAAATAAAGTCCCACCATCAGATTTAAAGCCACTAAATAGAAGGCTACATTCTTAACAAACAGCAAGGAGAATGGAATCAGTGCACAAATATATATATATATATATATATATTTTTTTTTAATTTATTTATTTATTTATTTTTAACTCAAGACATGATGAGATTGTTTACAGCAGATGCTGTATCGGACACACAAGACTCGCATAAGATCATTTACTCAAAGGAGAAGAACCCCCAAAATGTCAATACTGCAACAGAAACCAAACTGTTGAACATGTTCTTGTGAAATGCCCTATTTTTAATGTTATCAGACAACAATTTTATCTGGTGAGACTATAAGTGAAATATTTTCAAATGTGAATCCTTTTAAAATTCTACAATTTTTATCAAAAGTAAACCTTAAACTGTTTTAGATTTTTATCTTGTACATTATCAATATTATTTTTGTATTTTATCTTGTATATTATTTATTACTGTTGATGACTTTTAATTGTTAAAATATTTTTATAATTAAAGAAAAGTATTATGAAAAGTATTATTTAAAGTAATATTTAATGTGGTACACTTGATCTGTTTTGTTTGCCATGACATAGCCAAAGAAGCTAATATGGCAATAAACTCAAAACGCTCTCTCTCTCTCTCTCTCTCTCTCTCTCTAATCAGAAATTCTTCAGAAGTTCTGATATAATTACATTTAAAATGTCTAAAATATTTTCATGGAACAGGATCTTTACCTAATATTCTAATGATTTAGAAAATAAAAGAAATAATAATAATTTTGACGCAGTGTATTTTTGGCTAGTGCCCAAAATATACCCATGCAACAGAAGAATGATACCAGAAAATAAAATAATTATCAGCTTATCAAGGCCAGGCTTTCAGCATCAGTGTATGCTTATTTAAAATCATAAGTTGGTTTAGCGAAGAAAGACTCTCTTTAGATGTGTATGTGTTTGCTCAAACCTGTGAATTTCTGTTGTCTGTGTGTTTGAACAGGTTCATGGTGGGCTGCGGCCGCTGTGACGACTGGTTTCACGGGGACTGTGTGGGTCTGGATCTGGCTAAAGTTCAACAGATGGAAAAGGAGGACCAGGAGTACGTGTGTCTGAAGTGCTGTGCACAAGAGGACGAAAAAACACAGGCCTCAGAGCAGTCAGATGATAAGTCATGCGCTAAACAAAAACAAAAACCCCAGCAGTCGCTCACCGCAGGTGGAATACGACCCTTCAGAAAAGTAAGCAAACATTTGATCCGGTATAGCAAAGCAACATTATTACAATCTCATCATAGAAATCAAGAGTTGTAGAAATACTTGCAAAGGTTTGATTATTTTGAGTTTGTGTCTGAAATTGTTGAGAGACTACAGGCTACTGAATTAGCTGTAGCTGAAGAGTTTGCTCTAATGAAGACTCTTGAAATAAATTTTCAAAAATATTATAATTGGACCTCAAATGGGAAAAGTTCAATAATATATTTTGACAACTCGTTTAGTTGGGGGAGGCTTAGGGGAAACATAGGATTTGGTTTGTTTTATCAACCTAGTGAGTGTTTATTGGTTGCTTGTGGCAGATTTACAGTCATATTTTGTTCTGCCCTTTCTGATTTAGCTTTTGGTTTGTGTGGTAGCCACCAGCTTTCTTTAAAGGGTTTGTATATACCTGCCTTTCTATATATTTTACACGTGGGTAATAAAGGGTTTAGTTAGCTTTCACTCAGGGTGTACTCACACTAGGCTATACGAATTGTGCCCAGACACGTTTGACAAGTGTGAGTGCTCCGAATCGGGGCCCAGGTGTGGTTCAGTTAGCTGGTCCTGGCCCAGTTGGAAGAGGTCTGCTAGATCGAGGTTTGGTTGGGCTTTGGCGCGGTACGCTTGTAGTGTGAGTGCAAAGTGTGCCTGAGCCCAAAACTGAAGGCGCAAAGTCACTTTTAACAGACTGTTTCATATGGATTTATTAATCATTTTTACTTTTTAATACATGTGAACTGTCATAGTTTATTAAAGATACAAACCCCTCGCTGCCACCTTCAGCAAACCTCCTAATGTGTGCAGCACAATGACTTTCATGAACATTTATGAGCGTCAAGATCTGTTCAGCAACAGATTTGACTGCGTATCAAACGACTTAAAATAATACTAAATAATATAACTAAAGCAATGTTCGTTGTACTGAGCGAGAGCGCTTCTCTTCACCCTGAACAGTACATCGATGACAATAGATATGCAATTAGAGTGCAGGAGGAGAGGGGAGGGAGGACAATCGCACCTGGGCACGGTTCTAGACAACTGTGCCTAGTGTGAGTACACCCTCAGCGTAGGTTGACGGTTTCTCACAGGTGTGTTTATATGGTGTTGCACACTGGCATATAAATCTGCAGTTATCACTGATTAGGCCATTTTGTTTGGCTCAGATTGTAGTGTTCACTAAAATAACTTTTATTTCAGTTTTATTTCATTTACTTCTTTTTTTAAATGCAGGATGCTGGAGAAAGGCGACTGTCAGAAGATTCAGCGCAAAAAGGTATGAATGTTTATTAATTTTACATATTATTTGCACTTAAAGGGGTAGTTCACCACAAAATGAAAATTTCCTCATCATTTACTCACTCAAGTGGGTTTAAATATGAATCTCTTCTGTTGAACACGAAACATTATTTGAAGAATGCTGGGAAAAAACAGCTATTAACATCTATACAATATATCTTTCTTCAGAATATCTTCCTTTTTGATCAACAGAAGAAATGAGTTGTGTCAATGTATAAAAAATGAATAAATGTCTCTTAATGATGAGTTGTTGCTACAGTATTTGAGTTTTTAAACTTTTTTTTTTTTAGGACCAAATATGAAGCATGAGACGAAGAAAGTTAAAATATCCTCTGTGAGCTCAAAGAAACCGTCCACCGGACACATCAGGCGGAATGTTCGGGACTCACTGGAGGAGATTCTACTGAAACGGTGTGTGATTTTTGGTGAATTGCTAGGAAAGTCATGTCTACGGTTTGTTAATAATAAGTATGGTTCAGTTGTTCATATTTCTCTTCACTGCATCTCATAGATCGAAGGAGTCAGACTTGAAGATTTCATCGGACAGGCCTGCTGAGGTAGCCAGAAGGACGGAGAAAGAGCTTTTTGCTCTCTTTCAGGGTGTTGACAGCAAATACAAAAACAAATACAGAAGTCTGACTTTCAACCTAAAAGATGCGAAAAATAATGTAAGTAATGTAATCATTTTCTCCTTTGTCTTTCTCATTTTCTCCTTTCATTTGTTAATTGTAGGTATTCGTGAGCATGCAGTCACACTGATCTGAAGAAAAACAATTGGTTAAAGATCAAAGTTTTCTAATTGAAAGATGCTAGAGCAGGGGTGTCCAAATCCGGTCCTGGAGGGCCAGTGTCCAGCATAGTTTAGCTCTAAACCCAATCAGACACACCTGAGCCAGGTAATCAAGCTCTTAAGCTGCGTTCACACTGGAGTTTGAAGCATGCGAAATTCTGTTGTACGGCGCTGCGAAAAGGGGCAGGATTAAACAAGATAATTACACATTTAAAAAAGTGAGCGATTGGTCCATGTTTTAAATTTCTGTCCAGAGAGGTCATGTTTTAATCCTTGGTTGGTCTCACGCAGTCAAGTGATGCGATTTTGTTGGTCAGAGTTCACCAAGCTTGAACTTTCCAACGCAGTGATCTGCGAAACTTGCTGCATGACCTTGCATTTCCGGTCTGACACATTCATGTGCGTATGAATGGATGTCTATGGGGCGCAAAGTCCAGTGAGACCGCAGCTTTACTTGGCTCACTTAAAATGTCCTGGCAGATGTTTTGAGGCAAGTTGGAGCTAAACTCTTAAGGACACTGGCCCTCTAGGTTTGAGTTTGGACACCTCTGTGCTAGAGCCAACAAACCAGGTAACATTATGATTCATACTGGTAAATGTGTTACATTAACAGCAGCAGTGTCTAAATCGGAGACACCATGTTGCCCTGTGAAAGCAAACTCCAACCAAGAAGAAAATGCGAAACTATCCAGGTTTCTATCCTAATTAATGAAGGATATCCTAATTAACTAATATGTTTTAATTAATGAATAATGAAGGAAATATTTTCAAAGTAGGGCTGCCAATATCGAAAACATTACACATTATGGTATTTTTTTTATATTGCGATATACAATTTCACTGGATGAGTTGGAAAAACTGTTTGGAATTTAAAATTTTAGATAGGTTGAGATTATTCTGTAGGGGAGTGCATAACATAAAATCTACAAGCAGAGATGAATTCAATAAAGAAAAATATGCAAATTAAATAGACAACATTTTATTGTTTTCTGAAGAGTCTAAATGTATTCAGGTATACAGTATACATTGAATAATCAAATAGAAAGTAATACTGCAAAGTCTTCGTTTTATAAACGATTCAGTTAAATTAATTGTTATTAATTTTTTTAAGTTACAAACGAGACATTTTCTTACACCTGAATGCTTTTAAAACTCTCACACAGTCACAGGCCTCAAAAAACACTTGCGAAATGATAAATTATAATCCAGACTCAACATTGCATATACTTGTGATGTGACTTGCAAGTAAATAAAGTAAATAAAGTAATTTATTCCAAATGCTAGTTGGGTGCTGTTCCATCAAGTTGCTAGAGTAGTTGACTAGTATTGGTAACCTAGCAACCAACAGTAAACAAGGCAAACATAATGGAGGCAGCTGATTAGAATGGTCAGACTATTATTGATTTTATTGTAAAAAAAAACTGCGGATTTATGCATAATGATTTTGGGTGGATCGTAATGTTAAATAAAAAAAAATTCATTTTTAACTTTTAATGTTTACAATGCAAATTCTATTAGATCCATTTATTTGATAAACAAAGCAAGTCTCTCATATAATATATCTACTAAAAGAGAGAAATTATTACTTCACAACAGGGGTCTCAAACTCAAATTGGCGGGGGGCCATATCAGTGACTGACAATTCAAAGGAGGGCCGTTTTCAACATTCTAGCACATAAAAAAACGGAAATGTGTAATGTAACTGATTCACTCAGACATTCTTGCCTAGAGTATCAAAGCTCCTTTTTCTTTCTTGTTGTAAATATTGAAGGGGAAGTTTAAATTACTATGAAAATACTACAATTTAATAATAGGCATAATTGTGTCCCAATCAATTGTTGCTTAACCAAAGGCTTACAACAAAATACAAACAAGAGGAAAAATGTATGTATATATTCACATTTATTTTAACAAGTTCGATTCAGTCAGCAGTAAAACTTTACTAATGCACATTTTTTTATACAAATCTTTATATGCATATGAGGAAAATCTATTAAATGAGACCATTTGAATTGAATATTAGCAAAATTATCATATTTACACCACCAGCATAACCTTTAAGCCACCAAGGAATGTTTGTACAACAAAATAAAGGCAGTATAAAACTGATTATAATCAAACGACCCTTGAATATTAACAAAAATCAAGCTTAAGTAAAACTAGAGGTAAATATTTCAGCGTTTAAATCAGCCCCAGAAATAACCTGCATGTGAGTTACTCTTGACCGCATACTGAGAGAAACCAAAAGTAACCCGAATATAGTACAGTACTTTAAATGCTTAGTAGGTAGGGGGTCAAAACCACTAGTGTATATGTGGCTGCACACACCAATGATAGTAATTCAAAAATATATGTTTTGTTGGTCCGAAGCTTGTTATATTTTTGATGTTGCGGGCCGGAGGGAGGAGGGTGTCGCAAATGGCCTGCGGGCTGGCAGTTTGAGACCCCTGCTTTACAAAGTGTATTGTAATAAAATCATATGAACATTTTCGTATTAGTCAAAAATATTACTGAAATTAATTTAAAAGCTAAATAAATATAAATTTACACACAACTAAATAAATAGGCTCAATGATGGACTGAAAATCTTCGGAAATCTGCATATTTTTTTGCGCACAGGTTCCGTGTGGGCCTACTGATTAGTCACATTGGTGTAATATTTGTATTAATTATTTTTCACAAAATTCCAAAACCACCTCAATCGAGTATAAAACTTTAAATAAATAATAAAAATAATTCTGAATTCCGCATGGGATACTTTTGGAAAGCCAGCTACAGTATCAAGTTCCCTGTTTTGAGAAAAAAAGGAAACGATCCACTTGTTTGAAAACACCCTTACAATTGTGAAATGCTCATGATCCTATATTATATTTGACATCATATGAATAATATCACTGTACTACCTGTTTTCTCTAAAAAGCATTTGTAGGAGAAGCACACATTTGTAGCTAAATCTAATGCAGTGTTAATGAAAATAAATGTTCTTTCTCAGGTGTTATTCAAGCGTGTACTCAAGGGGGAAGTTTCCCCTGCAGATCTGGTGCGCATGACGGCAGAAGAGCTGGCCTCCAAGGAACTGGCTGCTTGGAGAAAAAGAGAAAATCGACATGTTAGTAAAACTTTAGAATCTCACTATTTCTTTTTTTTGTCGACGCTGACATTTGCTTAGAGTGAAGTGAAATATCAAAAAGGAAAAGTTTATATTCAGCTTGTGATTTCAATGTCATTCTGTTTTTTGTGTATTGATTTGTTAAACCTGTTGATGTTTTTGTTGGCAGACAATTGAAATGATTGAAAAAGAACAACGAGAGGTAGAGAGACGCCCTATTACTAAAATCACTCATAAAGGGGAAATTGAAATAGAGAATCAGGAGCCCGCCAAGGCACCAGAGGCCATAGAGGTTGAGGTGAGATTTGGGAGCAATCTAATCTCCATTCGATGCAATTTAGTTATATTTTGCAACAAGTGAATAAGAAAATTGCTTTTTCTTTCCTTTAGCCAGAGCCTGTGCTGAAAGTTATGGAAGTGCCTGAAGAGAAACCCCCTGAGATTAAAGTTGAGAGTCCCAAGAAATCCATAGATACCACCAACTTGCACAAGTCTCATCTATTTGACCTCAACTGCAAAATCTGCACAGGTAAAACAGTTTTTAGAGGTAAAATAAAGTTCAGCTTCTGAAAACTTACTTGCATTCTTACAGGGATAGATCACAGAAATTATACAATTTACTGTTAATTTATTAACCCAGAGGCCATTAAAGTATTTAGTAGAACATTTTAAAGAATTAATGTTGTTAAAGCACCTAATAATATGATATGTAGATGTTATGAAACGAAGAAATAGAACTAGATTTAATTTATGCTTCATAAAATCTCTGTTTTATCAGGAGGCATGTGCTTTTGTTCACTTTATATGCTTCGTTTTTTTGTCTCTCAGAGATGGTAACGCTGATATTTAAGTTGCATACATCTTATATGAATGGCCTGAAGGTGTGAACTTTCATTTTTAGATAAATTAGCCATTTAAATAAAAATAGCTGTTTCCATCCACCTATTTTGGGTATGCACATAAAAACGTTTGATGGAAACACCAAGATGCGCTTAAACTTTTTATTCGGTAAGAAAAAAATATGCATAAACTATGATGGGAACACTTTTACCGAACAAATTTTAGTATCCACATTAAAAAAAAGTTGTTTGTTTGTTATAAGAGATCATGTGATGATAAAAAAGTGTGTGAATGGACAAAACAAGTTGCTGACTGCGCTGTAAAACATCTCAAATGTCATTTTGGTCATTTTAAAACACCTTAACCATTTGAGTATTAGTGTTATTATATTATTAATGACCTCCAGAACTGTCAAGAGTGTCTGCTCCGCAGGCTGTTGACTATAGACACCCTGAATGAACATATGGTGGCGTTTGATGACATCAGACTTCAAACGCCACCACACGTATATTCAGGCACCATTCACACTAATATGTTTTAGTTTTAAAATGCATAAGTTCTGCTACGGTTACGCCTTCCGTCCACACTACACCAGAGTTTTTGAGCAGCGAAAAGTGTAAATCTTTAAAGGGAACAGTGCACTTTATAACCTCATTCACATCATCCTGGATACGTTGATTCTCTTTCTTAACAATACAATAAAAAACATGATATAAGGAACTGCCTATTTTCATTTTGATATTAGCAAATTAACAGACACCGAAAATGTTGAGGAGTCGTGTAGCTGCATATTTATATGACCGTCATCTTCACTGTATGCATATTTATAACAAAATGGAGCCTATAATATAACAGCCTCCCTTCATTATTGACAATTCAAATTTTTTAATAATCAATCATGGGCATTATAAAAGTATAACGTACAATAAGTTTATACATTATTGGAAATAAAGGGAAGCAATCAGTCAAATGTGCAGAATCAGTGTATGTGGTTACATAAATTAACTTATCTTTGCGCTCAGCCAAAACGCGTTACCTGAGAACAATTAATAGATTCTTAAGACCAAAGTCAGGGAATATGTCGATAGATATAGACGAGATGAATTAAATATCACATTTAACAAATATAGTGAGATTAGATCCAGCTGTAGATCTGTAGTGTGTGTGTGTGTGTGTTTGTTTGTGTGTGGTTTTTAGCAGTATAGTGTGGACAGAAAGCTGTCCAGAAACGCTGGGTAAAACGCCAGTGTGGATCGTTTTCATTCTAAAATGCTGTTTTAAAACTAAAACCGATTACGGGGCCTCAGGGTGTCCACAGGGTCTTAAAGTATTAAAAGTTGATAAATCTATGTAGAGAAATTTAAGGCCTTTAAAGTATTAAAAAAGTCTTAAATGCTATTTTGCAAGGTATTAAATTTTATATCATTTTTGATTATGCAATGTTTGGTTGTATGCTGAAGTTTGCCTGTTGGACAATTGGACAGTTGGACACTGTGTAGTTTATGAAATCAATGACATCCTACTAGATTTGATATCATGTTGCTTTGTTTACTGCAGTAACCCAGGCAACACCATTATTTCTGCAGTTCTATAGGTGCCAACAAATAGCTAGATTTAACAGATTTTAATTCAGTATATGAATAATTTTTCAGTTTTGGATTAGTCTCTTACATTAATGTTTAGTAAATATACTGCAAGTTAATCTTGCCAGGGTTTCTGGTTGAAACCTAAAGTTGTTTTAAGGCCTTAAAATTTATGGAAAGGGTCTTAAAAAAGGTCTTAAAGGTATTGAAGTTCCTGTATATATTGTCATTGTGTGTCGGCATTTGTCTTATGAGCCGCAAGTAATTTATTAAATAAAGAAAAGATTGACGCAGCTTCTCCTACTGCAGCAAATCCTGTTTTTACTTTTGATATTTGGCGGCAGATAAGCGGCGATTTTGTTCTCTTTGACTCGTTGGATGGAAACGATACGTCTCTTATGCGTTATTCCAGTTTTGTGCATAAATTTAATGTGAATCTTTGGATGGAAACATAGCTAATGTTAGCAAATCTTTTTTTTTTTTAACTTTTGTCTTTTGGTTTAAAAGTGGTTACATTTTGCTTAAACTGATTAATGCAAAGTAATTTTAAAACTTTAAGTTGTATAAACTTTCTGGATGTTTCTGTGAAGGTCGCATGGCTCCACCTACAGAGGAAGCCAGTACAAAGGTGGTGAAAGTGGCTACAACAGTAGTGAGGAGGCAGTCAAGTGTGACAGAGGAATCTCAGCCATCTACAACCACACCTACATCAGCACTGATGGATGATCTGACTTTAAGAGCCATGGAGGAAGGTCTCCTCAATTTCCTGCCAGAGTCTAGGTAAGATATCCAATTAAACAAGTGATTTGTGGAAACCCATGGTGTGAATGGTTAGTTAATTATATTGTGAATTCGTTGCTTTCTGATTTCTTCAGTAGGGCAGATAGTCTGTGTAGCAAAGAAGATACAGCTACTTTCCTCAGCACCTTGGAAAGTCTGTGGGGCGGTTATGTTGATATGCCGGCTGTGGCAAGGTTTCTAACAAAATCATATCTTGTCTCTGGAACGCTGGACCACCTAACACAGGTATGCCATGGCAACATTTTCCATGAAACATATCCTAAGTGTGTCAGCCAGACATTTAAATGGATTTATTTGGATGATTTGTGTTTGCAGGATTTGCCGGACAACATCCAAGTAGGTGGTCGAATCTCTCCTCAAATAGTCTGGGACTACGTTGAGAAAATTCGTGCTTCTGGGACAAAGGTGCAAATGATTGGTCATGTGATTTGCCACTTTCTTCATGACCATTTGCATTTGTTTTTTGTGACTTAATTTGTCTTTTTCTTTTGTAGGAGATCTGTGTAATTCGTTTCAGCCCAGACACAGAGGAAGATGAGATTTCGTACACGTTGTTGTATGCCTACTTCAGCAGCCGTAGAAGATACGGTGTTGTTGCCAACAATCGCAAACAAGTTAAAGACATGTATCTCATTCCTCTCGGGTCCACAGAAAAAATTCCCCATCAGATTGTTCCGTTTGATGGCCCAGGTAAGAATTTTAGTTATCTTTTAGGATTTATATGCAGGCATGGGCAGTATTTATGATACATGTATTTCAAATACAAAATAGTATTTTGTAATTTGTATTTTAACAGGGTTGATGAAAATGGCTTAATATTTTGTATCAAGATACTTTAGTGTCTTGTATTTTTAAATACTGCAAAATACTTTGTAAGTCTACATGATGACAAAAATGCAGCCTCAGATTAGTGCTTTCTCAGTTATTTGCACAAGCTTGAGATCAGAACAGAAAATTGATTGAGAAGGTGGTCAATGATTGGAGTATGGATGGAAATTATGCAACACATAAAGAAAATACCAGACAAATGTCATAGGTATATTTGGAAGCAAGTCCACAATCACTGAAAATAGTATACTGTACAATGCTAACATCAATAATATGTAATGGCAGTATAGTGTATAAGGCAATGGCGTCTTTGTTTAAGAAATGAAATCCAAAAGCAGAAATGTGGAGCCTATACAGCACATAACCGTTATCAGTCTCAATGCTGAGGAGGTTTAGAAATAAAAAAAACACTTAATATAATAGATAATAATAGTTTTAGATGGATTGCTGATGTAGATGCCAAATAAAAGACAAACATTAAAATAAGTCCTTCAGTGGTGATTCCTACAATACTTCATTGGCTGTTTAAAAATCCTAGTTGATCTACAGGTGCTCTGTATAGGTAATGAAGAGTAAGAAAATGCCTGTCTAAAGATGTCAAAGTGGCACAATACTGTATATTAGATACAAATATTTAATAATAGTCCAGTACAGACTGGTCAAAAACTCCAGACTCCCTTTACAAAGCAGCAGCAGGATATATGAGATATCATGTTTTTACTTAAGTATATAATATTTCAATTGCAAAAAACAAAAATTTTTTTTTTTAAATTATGTGAGCAAAAAATTGAAATAACCTCTTAATACAAATCACCCTTTTAAAATATAAGACTGTTAAGAGATGGTAGTACTTTGTTCCAACTCATTATCTGCATTACATGGTTTTTACATGGTTCTTTTCCTGAAGATAAATACCAAAAAAAAAAAATGCAACTGGAATAACTACAGCAGACACCATCATCAATCTCATATGAAGCATATGATGATGTGTTCCCTTTCACACTCTGTTTCAAGGGCCAAGAGGAAGGGGTAGGGGTTCAAAAATAGAATTGGGGTTGGGCCCTAAACTTGCGCAGAGAAAAGCTGTTGCTGTCAATCATTGTTTACCTCACTGAGTCAGTTTAATGGTGATGGGATTGATCCAATAGCCCTATTGATTGAAGGGTTGTGAAGAAATGCCATGCTCCCTTGTTAAACTATTTTGTATTTTTTCAAAATACAGTATTATATGAAACATTTGTGGCTGCTGTATTTTGATACATGTCAAATTGAGGTATTTTATTTGAAAATACACTTCAATGTATTTTTGCCCACCCCTGTTTGTACGTATTCAGCAACACTTAATTTTGATAGTTCTCTTTTGACATACTGTTGATTAGTAACTTTGCAAGATTTTTCAGAAATGCTGATTTATTCCTTTGTATCCAGCCATTTTGTCTGTTCAGACTCAGGGGAGAATCGTAATCTCTTGTTTAAACAAAACACACAAATTGTGGTTTTCAGTTTATCCATAATCGTGCAGCTCTACAAATGACTATAACATGTAACTGCAAGTATATATGCCAACTTATAAGTTACTTTAACAGAAAGGCTAAAGGGAACCATCAAACTAAAATGTCAGCATAAAATCTTTGATATTAATTACAATGCTTTACATTTTTAGGACTGGAGACCAATCGACCAAATCTACTTCTTGGTTTGATCATCCGCCAGAGACCAAAAAGAGACTTTGGGGTAATCTTGCCAAGCGATGTCAGTGAAGCTCCAAGTTTCTTGGCAGAGAGCAAACCTCAGGTCGACTACCCACAGAAGACTCCTGTGGCCCTAGACACGGAGCAAAGCTTTATCAGCGATCTGGGGAATGCCAGGAAAAAAGACACCACAGACTTAATTAAGTCGGTTGTTGAAGAACCAATATTGGATACAGAGACCGATGAGAATGTTTCTTTGCGCTTTCTTCCCGGTGTATTGAAGTTGCCTGAAAAAGCAACGTCATGTTCGAATGACAATATGAAGAGTGAATCCACAAAAACTATGGCCAAGACTCCATCTGTTGACAGTGGAAACAATGCAACAGTCAATCCTAAACCTGTACCCAGCACTCTACGACTCGACCGCTTTGTTATTAAGAAAAAAGAACCCAAAGCTGTTAAAACAGAGCAGGCGCCAGTTAGTGTGAGTCTGGAAACCAGCTCAGAAAAGAAAGAGAATGCAGTTGTACTTTCTCTGAGTGACAAACCTGCAGATGTTTCAACCGAAAGTTTCCTCTCCTCTCTCACAAACACTAAACCCAAAGAAGAGTCCGAGTCCAGTAGCACAGCTGCACCAACTAGTCAAGAAACCAGTCAAACCATTTCATCAGGTACATTGAAAGATTCGGTCGATGAAGGCTCTAGTTCTGCTCCCCAAAACGAAACCATATCAAGTCCTACAGCAACTATTAAGGTATCTCCTGCTGGAATTTTGAAGAGAGCTTCTTCAGCACCTGAACCCACCGAATCAAAACTGCCAGAAAGCAGTTCAGAAAAGCCTGAGCAGAAAGTTACACCACTACCATCAACGCAAGAGTGCAAAGCCATAGAGGACATCCAAGCCATTACCACAATCTCATCCATCGGGAAGAACGAAGGTCTCAAGCAGTCCAGAAGCTCTTCTTTTAACCCTAAAGTTTACAACCCACCGGTTTTTCACTCGTATCTCTCCGGTCCACCTGATCCCCAATTTTACCCTCCTCCAGCCAATCCTGCTCATTTCTTACCCCTTCAAGCTCACCTTCCCCCACCTTTTCCATTTCCTCCAGGTCCGCCTCCTCTGCAGATGTTCCCTCAAAGCGATCCTCACATGCTCGCTCCACCATGGCCTCAAACCGTCCCTCCACCAACGCTCCCACCCCCTCCTATAGCCTACGAGTCTAGCTTGCCGACCGCTTTGCCCCTCAGCAAAGATGAGAAGGTTTCGGAGAAGTCCTACAGTGACTTTGTTGACAAGTTGTCCAGACGCTCCGAGGAGACCTACAGGAAGGACAGCAGTAATAGAGAGCACTATGACAAGCATCATCACAAAAGCAGGCACTACGAGCGGGAGCGCCACTCGAAAGACGAAAGGTACGAGAAACATCGAGAGCGACGGCACAGCAGCCATCATCGAGACAGAGACAAACACAGATCACGCGATTCAGATCACGAGAAGCACAGGAAAGACTCTAGAGACAGGCGTTCGTGATCTTGGGGGATCTAAGCGCTCATCCTACCTTAAATCTGTAACAGTAGAAGAAAACTATTTATAAAGTTTCAAAATGATTTTTATATGAAAAGCAGCTAGTCGGAGATTTTTAGTTGGTTTTGTTTTGTTTTTGAAATCTAAAGAATGTTTGTTTTTAATGTACATTTTTCTGTACTTGGCTTTTCAATTACCCGCTAACATCTTCATAAGCAGCTGGTTGTAATCAAGAAAATGAAACTACTGTCGTACGCAGCGTTCCATGAGACGAAACATCCCGTGGTCGATAAGAACAGCTTCTTTTGCTTCATTTTCAGTTTTAATTTTTCTAAATTTGGCTTCTTAAGTATTTTCTATGTTTCCGGTGACAAATATTTTCTTTGTACATTTTGGCTTGTCACCCAAAACAGAAATGTGCACATTCAGCACATTGTGTTTATGTACAGTTCATAATAAAATGTTTTTATTGTTAGTAAGGCGACTGAAATGAAAGTCTTTGTTTCATAAAAAGGCTCATTTTTTTATTGTCATGCACTGTAATTAAAAATAACACCTGGGATCAAAGAGGAAAGTACTTTTTATTTCACAATTAAAAGAACAAGCTTTGTGAATGGCTTTTGAAAGAACCTGGAAGGAAATCATGTACCATTAAAGGCACAAAAGCCACATTCATTAGAGACAGAACTGTTAACCAAAACAAAACCACACACATTTAAAAAGTTAGTAAGAATGACGTTTGGTATACACAGCAGTTTAAATGTTGGTTCATTTACCTTTCATTATATAATCTGAGTATATGTTATCTATTACAGTAAAGACTGAATACAATTTAGAATAACTTCAAACCGTTTCAAACTTCTCTAATATGCTGTTATAATGCTCAAGAAACATTTTGTCTTACTGTAATGCTGCGTTCATACCAGACTCGGCACATGAGGATAAATCGTGCTACAAGAGAAAGCTGATAGGTGAGATAACCTGATTGGTTAATGCAGCCCAAATGTCCACTAAAGTTCCGCCTCATTGGTGTGAAACACCCCGCAGGATGTCTATTTGCATCTTTGCCTTGACTTAATATGTAAATCACTTGTGCTTGACGCTTCATCCACGTCTGGTGTGAATGTAGCCTCAGTGTTGAAAATATTTGAGCTTTATGATGTACACAGCCATATCACCTGGCAGCCTAAGACCAGTTACTCGCTGAAGTTAAACAGGGCTGAGCCTGGTCAGTACCTGGATGGGAGACCACATGGGAAAACTAGACTGCTATTGGAAGTGGTGTTAGTTGGGATAGAAGGGGGCGCACAACCTGTGGTCTGTGTGAGTCCTATGCCCCAGTATAGTGAAACTACACTGCCAGTGAGTGCTGTCTTTTGGATATGCTAAATCGAGGTCCTGATGCTTTGTGGTAATTAAAAAAATCCATTTGCACTTGTAAAGAGTAGGGGTGTTACTCCAGTGTCCTGGCCAAATTCCCTCACCCATCATAGCCTCCCAATCATCCCCATCCGCTGAATTGGCTGCATCATTGTCTCTCCACTCCACCTATAGGTGGTGTGTGGTGAACGCACTGGCGCTGTTGTCCTGTGGCTGCCATTGCATTATCATAGTGGACGCTGCACACTAGTTGTGGTGTGGAGAGACCACCCCTCCCCCCATGATTGTGAAGTGCTTTGGGTGTTTGACCATACAGGATAAATGCGCTATATAAATACACACATTACATTACATTTTTTAAAATAACACCAAAACATTAAATAAAGTAGCTTCTTTCATTTAAAAATAGCTAGACAGGCTTTGGAGGTATTTTACCAAAAAACACATTTATTATACATCATAAATGTCCATATTTTATACTTGTTATACAGTTTTAATGTTTATTTCTATAAACAACAAGTTGTTCAACACTGTTTGAATGGTTAGAAAAAGCAGCAAACCTAATTTAGATTCACCCTATGACCTTTTATACAAAGAACAAATAAAAAAGAATTCAAAGCCCTATTTTGTGCAATCATAGCCCTATTTTCAGGTTCATCATGTTTTGATATTTGTAATAAAAATGACTAATTATTGATTTAAATATATAAATATGACTAAAGCTTAACCTATTTTTAATTCTAAATTTAAAGGAATAGTCAACCTAAAAGTCTCTCACTATTAAAAGCAGCAGCCATTGACTTACAGTTAAAGTCAGAATTACTAGCCTCCCTTTGTTTTGTTTTTTCTCCAATTTCTGTTTAACAGAAAGATTTTTTTCAGCACATTTCTAAACATAATAGTTCTAATAACTCATTTCTAATAACTTGATTTATATTATCATTGCCATGATGACAGTAATTAATATTTGACTAGATATTTTTCAAGACACTTCTAACAGCTTAAAGTGACATTTAAAGGCTTAACTAGGCTAATTAGGTTAACTAGGCAGGTTAGGGTAATTAGGCAAGTTATTGTATAATGATGGTTTGTTCTGTAGACGGTCGGGGAAAAAAACTTAAAGGGGCTAATCATTTTGATCTTAAAATGTTTAAACAAAAATTAAAAACTGATTTTATTCTAGCCAAAATGAAAGAAATAAGACTTTCTCCAGAAGAAAAAATATTATCAGTCATACTGTGAAAATTTCCTTGCTTTGTTAAATATAATTTGGGAATTATTCAAAAAAGAAAACAAATCAAAGGGGGGCTAATAATTCTGACTTCAACTGTACATAGTATTTTTTTTTGTTTCTACTATAGGTGTCAATGGCTGTTGATTTCCAACATTCTTCAAAATGTACTGCTCAAAAAAAGGGAACACTTAGGGTATATCATGTTGTTTAAGTGTTCCCTTTAATTTTTGAGCAGTTTACTTTTGTTTTTGACAGAAGAAATGAATTTATAAAAGTGTTAGTAAATGCTAGGTAAATTAGAATTTTTTGGGAGAACTATCCTTTTAAAAAAAGGTTATTCAATGGGAGGCACAAAAATGTCCTGCTATAATGTTTACCTCTTCATTTTATACCATCAAGCTACAAATGTGTTGCTTTTGACATCTTTGCCCCCAGTATTTCTGTACCTTACATAAGCATCACTTGTGCAGGATCACTTCTACCACCTCACATCTGTTTGTCGCAGCATCATTTTACAACCCCAGTGATAAACAACAGGTTTCCCCTCTTGAAAACTGCCACCATGATTGTCCCGTTTAGTGTGTATTTGTGAAAAGACTCCAATTCCATTCTAGGCATGAATGCCTCAAATCACACATCGAGATAGCAAAATAACCACAATCATTTTTTCCCTACTCTTCACCTTGATAGACATTGAAACCTTCGCTGGTTTGCAGAAAATGCAGCTGTTTGGTGTCCTGATACAAGAAAACATCTTTAATACTCCCTTCAAACCCTTTAGTGAATACACCAGATGTAACCGATGCCACATCTCTGTTCAATTCAAAACCTCCCAAATAAATCACCCCTCCGTAATTGACAGCTACGTACTGTTCGAAAGGGTCGATATCTTCAAAAATGACTCTTTCCTCATTCACATAGACCTGGATGAGAGTCCGATTGTGCGTTATTGAAAGGTAATTCCAATAGTTACAGCAAAAAGAGTTTTGATATACAAGAGGAAGAGCGGTTCTCTCACCAAGATTGACCGAAATCTTCAGATAACCATCCTGCAGTCCAACCGCTAGATGATCATCATCTTCGCTCTCCGCTTTCCCCATCCAAAAGATCAATCCGTCCCCTGCTGAAGTAGAAAAATTCAGTGAAACCTCAGTGTACATCAAATTCCTAGAGTTGTACTTCGAATCCCTGTATTTCAAATAAGAGTTTCCAATAAACCTGATGGTCTTCAGTGTTACTTCTCTGTCACAATGAGTCCCAGTCCATCCCAAAGAGCACATACATGAATATGAAGCGGAAGTTGTGTTGTGGATGCAGACAGAATTGTGTTGACAAAGATTGTTGAGACAGTGAATGGATTGTTGGCATCGTGAGCCAGTCCACAGTGAGGGGCAGATACACGTAAATGAAAAAACACCTGACGGATGGCAGTGGCCACCATTCCTGCAAACCTTATACCCACACGCAGTCCCATCCCAGTCGCCAACATTGGCTCCATCGAGCGCTCCTGTCTCTGTAAGCTCAAGCTCCTGCCCATTGACTACAACCTCTCGAATGCCGCCTGTAAATCCAACTGGCTCCTTTTCCACTGCATCTATTGACACAGTGTTAAGTGAAGAGATGCCACCGATGAAGATATTTGCGCCAACATCCAGAGTGGTTGAGCCTTCCGAAGAGTTCCTGGTCACAGATTCGCCGTCTACAATGAGAAGGCCGCTGTTGCCTTCTCTGCCAGCCTTCACTGTGTGCCACCTCACACCGGTCACATCTAACTCTTTCAGAGACTGTAATACGATAGTTTGGTTCCCCAGATTATAGCGGAGCTGCATGAATCCTGCAGACAGGGATACACTGAGGAAATCACCTTGAAGAGGGCAGAGGAGAAGAATTAGTTGGTTACACTCAACAAAATACAAAGTACACACTTTTGTTTTGGTTCTTGTTAGTTATATATTAAAGATACACCTAAATGGTTTAATTGTGAGTAATGTAAGTCAAGAGTGAAGGTGCTGCTTTACCAGAATGAGTGCTCAAGTGCTGAGCGGTGTAAAACAGGATTCCCTCTGGAGAAAGAGTCTGAAACTGCAGTTGCACATTCGTTCTGTGCCTTATGTTGATGGGAGGAAATGACATCCAAGATGACTGATTCCCACTGAAGAAGGGGTCACTGATAGTTATAGCTGTAATGAAATAAAGGGAAAGAGAAAAAGTGCAGTCTTGTTGATTTACGGTTTAAAACTCTATGAGCTCGTTTAAGTTATCTTGTGAAGTGTGTTATGGGACTCTAAAGCAGTGAAGTGTCTTATGGGAAATTTAATGCATAAAATAAGTACGTTTTTAAAAATAAATGTTGTGCCATTTTATTTTAAAGCATCCTTGTTACACCTTATATGTACTTATTGTAGTAATAAAAGTAAAATATGCATAATTTGCACGTTTAGTCATAACTATGTATATTTACAATTAAAACCTAAACCAAACCTTAATCCTGACCCTAAACCAGACAAATTCATTCATTCATTTTCCCTCGGCTTAGTCTCTATTTCAGAGATAGCCACAGCGGAATGAACTGCCAACTATTCCGGTATACGTTTTATGCAGCGGGTGCACTTCCATCCGCAACCCAGTACTGGGAAATACCTATACACACTTACATTCAAACACGCACTCACACACTATGGCCAATTTAGTTTATTCAATTGTCTTTGGACTGTGTGAGAAATCAACCAAACCCACACCAACATGGGGAGAACAAACTCCACACAGAAATGCCAATTGGCCCAGCCAGGACTCGCACCAGCGACCTTCTTGTTGTGAGGCAACAGTGCTAACCACTGAGCCACCGTGCCACCCTTTGTACCAAGCACATGTGCTTAATTAATAATTCTCAGTACTTAAATGTATAATTGCACTGACATATGGGCAACATAAAATGTAATTTAAGGCAACAATTTGTTCTTTTACAATAAAAACTATAATGGTAGCAGAAAAAACTATGCTTAACTAAAACCAAATAAAGATACACACACACACATATATATACATATATATATATATATATATATATATATATATATATATATATATATATATATATATATATATATATATATATATATATATAAAGAGATACAGTGCACACAGAAGTATAAAAAGTTATATGGAACCTACAGCATACAATATCACATATTTTAAATATTTATTTTGTAGTAAAGGGTAAATTACACTTTTATTGACAGTAAAGACATTTATGGGGCCCTATCATACACCTGGTGCAATAAGGTGCAAGACATGTTTGGCACGATTTGTTGCTATTTTCAGACAAGCGCAAACCTAATTTTCACGTCTTGTGCCACGTTGTTTAAATAGCAAATCTATTTGCACCACTTTGTGGACTCATGGTGTGCCGGTCTAGAAAAGAGGTGTGTTAAGGCACATTGTTGGCGTGTTGCTATTTTGAGAAACTGTAATAGACTGCGCCCCTGACCAACTGAAAGCTGGTCTAAAGTCCAGCGCAGAGTGCGATAGTTATGTGCCCTATGCAGGTCCAAACACTTACACATTGCTTAATACACACAGCAACACACAAATATATTTACATATGAAAAAATTAAAAGAATAAAATGTTGCAAAAATAATTATTTTCTACATAAATATAAAAACCACTACCTCCAAGCCTTTTCTCAGGGGACTTTTTCCAGTTCATTTATGACAATTTGCATTTGTATAATGTTATTATTAGTAGTATTTATTATGCATATTAATAATAGTTTTAATAAAAACAAGTTTAGATTTGTCCACCTGTCGGGTTTTGGAGACGTATGCATCACTACATGGGGCATAAGAATATAACTCAGTTTTTTGACCCCCACTTCATTATTATTGTTCATTTGTTGGAAATTAGGACTTAATTTAGAAATAGTTTTGAAACAAATCTTTGCGCTTAACAAACAAAATTAAATATGTAGGCTAATGAATGTCTTCAGTGGAGTGCGTACAACACCGTTTCTTTATCTACAAAGTAAAGGAGTAAAGAGTAAAAGTAAAGAGAAAGTAAAGAGGCTGAATGGAGGGGGCTGGTTCTTTATCCTCACCCTGCAGATGGTCTGTTTAACCGTTTTCTCAATAGTGAAGTGTTCAATTTTTTCACTTACAGAGTCCGCCATGTAAATAGCAAATGCGCCATGACGCGATGCAACTGACTCTTAAAAGGAATGAGAGATGAGACTGTGATTGGTTTAATGCACGTTATGCTCAAAACACACCTATAACTCATTAAGAGAATAAGTACAACCCTGTTAGACCAATGCCGGGGCACAAAGCATATTTTTTGTCCTTAAAATATCAAAAATGGATTCAGACACGCCCTCAATGCTTTTGGGCCATGCACTTTAGACTTTGAGCCTAGATCGTTAAAATACAGTATAGCCCAATATGTTTTAGAAGATTTACAATTTCAATAGGTCCATTCATTTTTTTTATATATGTGAAATAATCCCTAAAACTAATATATCAACTTAAAAAAAAATGTTTGTCATGCATCAAATTTTTAACTAAGCTGTTTTTTTAAAATGTAAAGATAAACTACCTTAATCTCTAGATTTTTCTAAAGCAGAATGAGACGGTAAAGTGCAAAAAGTGCGTATTTGAAACTATTATTCCATTATAATTTTTTCATCATGTGAACTCTCTCTGAACCGTCCGCTGACCCCTTTGCGACTCTAACCTTGCTGGCAGTGGAGTCCAGCAGAGCCCAGAGGACACTGGCATGTGTATCCATCCGGAAGGGGCACACAGGTGGAGCCGCGAGCACAGAAAGGCGCTGGGATGTGTTCAGCATCACAGAACGACACTTTCTCTGAGCAAAGAGCACCTTTCCATCCAACCACACACTGACAGCTGCAAGGGAAGGCCAAATTCTGTTGATTAATAACCTTTGTCAGTCATTCTTTAACATGAGTCTTTTTTCTGAGGTCTTACTATACAGACGATCCAGAGTCCACACAAGTTCCTCCATTATGGCAGAAGACCAGGCTGCATGGATTCACACCACACTGACCCACATTACGTCCTGACAGCGGCCTTATGTCTGGCCCTCCTAGAGCATGAAACTTGCCATCTTGTCTTGTCCGAAACAACATATCGAAAATGCAGCCTTTCAAATCAAAGAGAGAGAATACGCATCATTTACCTGCTCTCATGTTCATGTTTACCAGGGTCTGTTAAGATCCTGGAAATGTAAACTATTTTGTATCAGTGCATTTTTGATAGCCAGAGTGATATATACAATACAGATGTACATTTTTAAATACATTGTTATTTTATTTAACCAAAAAAAAAAAAAAAAAAAAACACTAAGAGAGGGTGGGACAAGCTCCCCACTTTTAAAAAAAACAGCTATTGGATTTTGTTTTATCACCGCTCTGCCAGTAAGAGTCGTTAAGCTCAAGTGCATCAAATGTGAAGCATCATGAAGGGAGTGGGGTATATGGAGAGAGATTAGACTCAATAATAATTCACGCAAAAGACACGATGTACACATGCGTAGCCAAATTCACGTACGTAAAATATTTATTTATACTTACAAAAACAATTCACATGCACAAAATAAAAATACATTTTCATAAAATACGTTTCACAAATGCAAAACACCATTTGCAAATATATAAGAGTGTACAAAAAGTTTTGAATGTTTAAAATTCACGAGTTCATCCTGAATGAGAATGTGCAAATCCTCTCTCACGTACGACTCACCCTGAATACGAGTGTGTGCATTTTTGAGACTTTCCTGTCAGCACACACCTCCCACGTGAGTCACTCGTGCCCTGTAGCCAAGATGCGAGCTTACTGTTCAACCAATCACAACTCCCTGAGAACGCGGAAATGACCGAAGCGCTTCACTGTGCGTACCATTTGCGCAGTCTGACTTAATTAACGGAGATGATCCTCTAAGAAGAAGAATACTCCTCTATTTAGCATGGCAGGTGAAGAGCGGGATGCGCGGGTAAGTGGTTACTTGATTTCTATAGTGGTTTATGTATGCAAAGATTAAGTATCAAACGTTTGTTAAAGCAATGGCTGCTGTTGTTTATAATGTAAACTTTATAACGTAAATTAAGATCATCTCCGTTAATTAAGTCAGACTGCGCAAATGGTGCGCACAGTGAAGGCCTTCGGTCATTCCCGCGTTCTCAGGGAGTTGTGATTGGTTGAACAGTAAGCTCGCATCTTATTGGCTACAGGGCACGAGTGACTCACGTGGGAGGTGTGTGCTGACAGGAAAGTCTCAAAAATGCACACACTCGTATTCAGGGTGAGTCGTACGTGAGAGAGGATTTGCACATTCTCATTCAGGATGAACTCGTGAATTTTAAACATTCAAAACTTTTTGTACACTCTTATATATTTGCAAATGGTGTTTTGCATTTGTGAAACGTATTTTATGAAAATGTATTTTTATTTTGTGCATGTGAATTGTTTTTGTAAGTATAAATAAATATTTTACGTACGTGAATTTGGCTACGCATGTGTACATCGTGTCTTTTGCGTGAATTATTATTGAGTCTAATCTCTCTCCATAGGGGTATGTTAGATACTAGAGAGCATCTGATTGGTCATGATTTGATGAGGAACTGAAGTATGAGGTGACATGAATAAAACCTGTGATCCATTTAGGTGTGACAAACTACAAGCTTTACATGTTCATAAACATGTTTTATATCTCCTAAATATGAATATTGTTACTGTTTTAGTGCACACTACCTTACAGATAACCTAAAATTAACAATACTAACATCTAAAAAACTTTCATTTTATGGGATAATTATTAAATACTATACATTTTTTACCCCTTATCTGTCTGTTTTAACCAATTTTAGTGTTCACACTTGAGGATCATATATGACGTATGCATGATCCTCAAGTGTAAACACAAAAATTGGTTAAAACAGACAGATAAGCGGTTAAAACATTAATATTTAATAAGTTAATTTAATTAATATTTAATTTCATAAGTTTTTAGATGTTAGTAATATATAACAATAATAATAAAAATATTATATATATATATATATATATATATATATATATATATATATATATATATAAAATTTGTCAGTTCATCAGTTATTAAGTACAGGTTTAGTCGATGTGAAATCATCAAAAATATTTTACATCATATTGATTTTTCAAAATGGATTTTTACTGCCTTTCTCAGAGAGTAAATGCAGAAATACGATCAAAAACATTTTTACAATGTAGGAGACTTCTTTCAAAAACAACAAAATCTCATTAACCTCAAACTTTTGAACAATTTTTGTACTTACAATCTTAAAACAAACCATTTTGTTTAGCAGCTACTGCACTAGCTTACAGATATCCTAAAAACTAACATTATTGATACTAACATCTAAAATATTTTAATTTCATGGGACCTTTAAGCAGGTAATTAAAGTTTAACTAGATCATAATTGAAAAAGTCTTAAATATTTACTAAAAATAAAAAGTATAAATACAAATATATTTAATCCTTTTTCTGTATGTTTTAACCAATTTTTGTGTTCACACTTGAAGATTATATATGATGTATGTGTAATATATATATAGACAATGTAGTGAAATCATTAAAAAAATACTTTGCATCATCAATATTGATTTCTACTGCATTTAAAAAAGAGTAAATGCAAAAATACGATCAAATACATTTTGAAAATGTAACAATTTTGTACATTCAAACTTAAAATAAATCACTGTATTTTGTTTAGCAGCTAGAAAACCACCATTTTAATATTCAGAACCAAAACTATTGATAAACAAGGATATTTTTTTTCCATCAATGAACATTTATAATTTTTGGAAGAGCCACAAGGAGACTAGAGAGAGGAGAAAAATGAGTACAAAAGCCCATGAGTCTGATTGTTGTTGCAAAAAAAAAAAGAATTCTCTATTCTGACAACATTAAGAAAACCAGAGAGTTTAATATCCAGCGAGTGGCTGATAGAGGTGAACATTATGACTATAAAGAGACTTTGTGTACATGTGCCTTGAGATCTATTAGATTGGTTTATATTCAGAAATGGGTATTAAACTCAAAAGATAATTTAATAGTAAGTCAATAACCATTTAAAAAGACAATCAAGCCATTGCAACAATTCAATTTGTGGTTGGAGATGCCTCAAGATCGCTGTTGTGAAACTATTTTATTTGCCCAACGGACTTCCATCTTAAGTGAATTACTGTAAACCAAAGGATTAGTTAAAATGATGTTATGAGATAACAGAGAATACAAATTGATATTGGAGCTCTCATTAATAAAATTGACTAAATGAAAAGATATAGTAAGAAATCTCTGCCCACTTTTCATCAGCTCAATTATGTTAAATGATATTGAGGTCGCACAGAAAGTCAAATGCCAAAAATTCAAACATTTCCTAAATCACAGACAGTCAATCACCTAGACAGTTTCTTGATTAAATCTACCAGGAAAATGCTAGTATTTTATTAAAATCTGTATCATCTTGTCAGCGCAATAGCCTAGTGGTTAGCGCATAGTGCAGTTGCACGTCAGGGCGTCCCAAATTCGAATCCCGGCTCGAGGACATTTCCCTACCCTACCCCTCTCTCTCTCTCTCCAACTTCGCTTCCTGTCTAAATACTGTCCTATCTAAAAAAGGCCAAAAATAAACCTTTAAAAAATAAAACTAAAATCTGTATCATCTTAAAAAAACAAAAACAAAATAACTCTAATAATTACAGCTATGCAAACTTAATTGTTTTTATTATTCGTTTGCTCATTACTTTTTTGTTTCACAGACTCTAAACTTCTGACTGAATGAATGTGGTTCCATTGACAAGCAATTCCCTGAGAATGATAAAAGCATCCAGCAAACACCATGTTTTGTTAGTTTTATAAAGATCTGTTTTAATAAAGCTTCTTGACGAATGGTTGCGCACACATTGCACACAAGGTTGAGTCCCATCAGAGTAACAGATGTTCTGAAAATAAGCTGAAGTTCAATTCACGCACCTCAGTCTCTCTACGCATCACGACACACACAGATGATACCAGTAACAAAGACTGAACTGATGATCTGAATCAAGACAACATAATAATGAACAAAAAAACAGTAAATAAACACAGCACCTTGAAAGCTGTTCTGGAATCGAGAACCTGGAGGCAGAAGCTCAGGTGTGTATTCTTCATATCCACCCACATAGAGCTGACTGAAGGTGTTCAGACCCACCAGCGGTCCAGGAGATGTACCTGTCCTCCTCTTCTGTCCATTCACCTGCTCAAAAAACAACAACAAATTGCTAGGGATCAACAGGATTGGTTTCTACAATTTTAAATGTATATTCTATGTAGTACTATAGTACTTTTCATTTATTCATTTTCCTTCGGCTTAGTCCCATATATATTAGGGTTCACCACAGCAGAATGAACCCCCAACTATTCCAGCATATGTTTTAAACAGCGTATGCCCTTCTGTGGTAGCACCCGGAGGAAACCCACGCCAACACAGGGAGAAACTCCACACAGAACTTCCAACTGACCCAGCCTGGACTCAAACCAGTGACCTTCTTGCTTTGAGGTGACAGTGCTAACCACTGAGCCGCCCTACATAACATTTAAGGTGGATAAAAAAAGTTTTTTCTAAACTGTCCCATGACAAGAATGGGTGTTGTTCAACAGCATTAATGAAACTTTTTGATCCACTTCAAATGCTAACTATGGTGTATAGATGAAGATATGTATGTTAGCATCCTTACCAATGCATACTACAGTTCCACTTATTCTGTGCTTTTTGTCAACTGCCACATTTAATGCTCTTTAAAAGCATGTTGGATTTGGATTCTGTTTTTTTTTCATATCTTTTAAGGATTCTTTGTAAATAGTAAGATTAAAAAACTGAATTTATTAGATTTTTTTAAAGCTAAGTTTATTTATAAACTAATTTCGAGAGGATTACCTGCTTTTGATTGACTGCAGCGAGTCCCGCATTAGCTAATGCACAATCCACCAATCTGATGACTCTTAATCGCTATAAATAAGAGGAGTATCTTACCTTAGCCATCCTCATCTTGAAGAATCCCTCCTTCCACCCCTACTCCTCCTCTTTCCTTGACAGGGCAGCACAGAGGCCCAGTGGTTAGTACCGTTGCCTCACAGCAGGACTGTCACTGGTTCAAGTCTTTACCTGGCCAAGTTAACATTTCTCTGTGGAGTTTGTGTAGGTTTCCCCCGGGCTCTCCGGTTTCCTCCCACAGGCCAAAAACATGTAATTTAAGTAAATTGACCAAACCAAATCGACACCATAGACGAGTGATTAATCAGTAATATTCTCTTAATGGTTATGCATAATTTGCATTCACTATTAACAAGCAGGGGAGTTCTCGAGACCTACCGGAGCTCAAACTCCTCTCTCGCCCTGCAAATGGGAGGGAGCCCCGGGCTCGAGGATCTCATGAACTCAAGGCTCTCTCCCGGGGCAGAATGCCAAACACGCTTTATAATCAATCATCAGCAGAGTGTGAACTTTTAAAACATCAATCGTATATTTACTGTCATGTGTGATAAATGTATGCTTACTGAATAATGCATATATGTTACATTTGAAAAAGTATAAAATTTACATTTAGATATAGTTTAGTATTCCTGTAAATGAGCAGAACCTTATGCTAAGTTATATATATATATATATATATATATATATATATATATATATATATATATATATATATATATATATATATATATATATATATATGTATATATACACTCACACACACATAGCAATTACCCTCAGATCCACATCAAAACAATCAGTCCAAAATCCTCAGAACAAGGTGTTCTCGGTCTGAATGAAAAATAACTCTGAACCCATTTAACTGAAGGAATCAATCTGACCCAACGGACCTACAAAGCAAGCAATATCATAGCTCATAACAGTAAACATAACATAAAAAATATGGTAGTGCCTGATTCTCTGAGTAAAAAAGATTAGTTATTTCAGGTGAAAATTAAAGAGCACCTCTTCATCTTAAAATGTTATTCATGATTGTAAAATTGACTGATTATAAAAAATCTGTATTATATTCTATGTGTACTAATTGTACATATCATTTATCAAATGAAGTGGGAATTATGGCTATAGGACGTACCTATAAACGTGTCAAAATAAGCTTGTAAAGTTGTCAATAAATTTGATCAAATGATGCAGGTGAATGTAAACAGGTGCAGTCTGACCAGTGAGAGGACTTTAAACACATTTTGGTGTGTACTGAAGTGCCTAAAGTAAACCAAAAAAACAAAATAAAACAATACTGTTACTAATGAATTGATTCAAACGTCTGAAATTGTCCACAACACACCTTCAGCCATCCAGTTTTCAGGTATCTTCCAAAGTTGACAGTGTGAATGCTGATCCTCGGATTCAGGCGATCGCTGATAATTGCTGCCAAACCCGAACCAAGATTATACTTATGAACAATCCTGCCGTTCCGAACCCCCAACGCAAAGAAGTCATCTCCACTGAGACCTTTATTACAAACAAAAACACACCACATACAATAAGCACATTAGGTGGGGTTTAAACATCAGGGATTTCTTCTATTCAGAAATAAACAGAAGGTAAAATGTCATTTTGATGTGCTCACTAATCACCTTTTTGCAATGCAAAAAAATTAACAAAGTATGTCAAACTTTCACTGGTGGTTCAGGTCAAACTGACCATCTATAAAATGTCATTTATTTCTCTTTTGAGCTGAAGGATCTAATTCATCTGACCAATTATCAGGTGAAAAGTTGCCTTCTCATCCTCTCTGATTCCTTCTTTTTGATTTTGGTCCTGCACCATGCTGCTCAGCTCCCTTGACAATTGCTTCATTATTCACAGCGCTGTCCTCTTCTCTCTTTCCCTCGATGAATCATCCTAAACTATAATCCCGAGAGACACTCGCTGAACTGAGGAAGATTCATACCCCCCTTACGCTTTTATTCAGCTGCCTGTCTTTTGATTAAACATGTTCGTAGCTGTGACGTGTCAGTTAGCAGCCACCGAAACTGACCTTAAAATAAATTGCTATTGCAGCTGGAGGCATGAGGAAACTTGACCGAGATGCAACGTCTCTCAAAAAGACAGGTTTCCTCTTCTGAGTGACATTTTCAACAGGATGTTGATTTGTCGCTTTTGGTTATGGATATAAATTTCGGAGTTTGGAAAGAGGCATGTGTCATTTTGCAAAAAGTAAGTTTTTCTGTTTCGTTTTCAAGTAAATACTTACTTAATGCAGTATATGTTTGTTTTAGGAGCAAATTTTAATATTAAAAATGCTAAAGATACTTCATGAGCGTCACAATGGCGGAGTGGGTAGTACGATTGCCTCACAGCAAGAAGGTCGTCGGTTCGAGCCCCGGCTGGGTCAGTTGGCATTTCTGTGTGGAGTTCGCATATTCTCCCTGTGTTTGCGTGGGTTTCCTCCACAAGTCCAAAGACATGTACTATAGGTGAATTGGGTAAGCTAAATTGCCCGTAGTGTATGGGTGTTTCCCAGTGATGGGCTGCAGCTGGAATGGCATCCGCTGTGTAAAACATTTGCTGGAAGTTGGCGGTTCATTTCGCTGTGGCGACCCCTGATTAATAAAGGCACTAAGTAGAAAAGAAAATGAATGAATGAAGATACTTCATAACTTTAAATTTAAAATATACATAAGATTTTTCCTAAAATAATTGATTTAGAGTATTCATTATATACTACTCTTAAAACTTTACAACTTATTATTATTGGTTAGTCAAAAATTCAGTAGAAATAAGAAATGAAATATGTAAAATATACTTACAGGTGAAGAAACATTTCATATTTCATTTTCAACGATTTATCATTCTTGAAAAATGAATGTTATTTAAATATGACGGATATTTATACATTATATTATGTGTATACTTATTTTATAATAATAACAACATATATTTTATAAATAATTATATACACTACCTCACAAAAGTCTGGTTGTCTATCCAAGTTTTAGGAACAACAAATAATAACTTGACTTCTAGTTGATCATTTGGGATCAAAAGTGGCTTATATGAAAGGCAAAGGCCTCTAGATTAAGCTTAATTTACCAAAATTAAATATGATCATGCCTTGATTTTTTATTTATTTAATTAGGACAGTAATGTCTGACTTTGCTTAGACAAAAGTCTTGTCACTTAACAGAAATAATGTACAGTATAGAATATAAAGTCATGGTAAATTGGAAAAAGAATTAATACTGTATGACTCCCATGAGCCTGGAGGACTGCATCCATACATCTCTGCAATGACTCAAATAACTTATTAATAAAGTCATCTGGAATGGCAAAGAAAACGCAGGACTCTCAGAGTTAATCAAGATTCTTTGGATTCATCTTTAATGCCTCCTCCATCTTACCCCAGACATGATCAATAATATTCATATCTGGTGACTGGGCTGGCCAATCCTGGAGCACCTTGACCTTCTTTGCTTGCAGGAACTTTGATGTGGAGGCTGAAGTATGAAAAGGAGCGCTATCCTGCTGAAGAATTTGCCCTCTCCTGTGGTATGTTATGTAATGGGCTGCACAAATGTCTTGATACCTCAGGCTGTTGATGTTGCCATCCACTCTGCAGATCTCTCGAACGCCCCCATATTAAATGTAACCACAAACCATGACTTTTCCTTCACTAAACTTGACAGATTTTTGTGAAAATCTTGGGTCCATGCGAGTTTCAAAAGGTCTTCTGCAGTATTTGTGATGATTGGGATGCAGTTCATCAGAAAAATCTATTTTAATAATCCTAATGTTTAATTTGTGTTCTCATTAAGATTATTACTTTTTTGCTGTGATAAAAAAGACAGTTTATTAAAGTATTTTTAGTCTACTTTGAATTCTTTGCCCAATATTTATCCACTATCATCTGAGATTCTTTAGCAACCTAATACATAACAGATCTTTTTCTTATGACAGATAATAAAAATCATTGCCCCGTTGTGTGTACACATAAATTCTCTCTGCTGTTGTGTTTTGGACTTACAGTGCACTGTACAAGAGCTACTGCATTAATATCTCCTATTGAGTGAACTATTTCTGAACCTCACTTTCTCTAACATGACCTTCACTAGTGCTGGGAAAACGTTTACATCCAAGCTATGAATCCAGCTATTGTTTTCTTTTTCAAAATCCACTATATACCGCATTATATCATAAGCACAGAGGGATGCAATGAAATCAAAGTGAATAAGGAGAGATGGGGAAATAAATATAAAAGAAAAATACAGTATTCCCATTTTGACCCACCTTGTCCCTTTTGCCCGGAAAAGAGAATGAGGTTGTTTCTCAAAGCAGAGGCATTATTGGCAAAGGTGAGCTTCAGGTGAAATTCATAAAAATGGCCCGTATTGGGAATAGATGGATAAGCCACATACGATGAGTATCCAAATTCATCAAGTCCACTAAACTTGGGCCGTGTGATGTTGACAGCTGCAAAATAAATCAGAAAAAATATTACATTACAATTCATTCATTTCCCTTCGTGTTAGTCACTTATTCATCAGGGGTCACCACAGTGGAATGAACCGCCAACTTATTCGGCATATGCTTTACATAGCGGATGCCCTTCCAGCTGCAACCCAGTACTGGGAAACACCCATCCACACTCATCCACACACACTATGGCCAATTCAGCTCACCCAATTCACCTATACCATGTCTTTGGACTGAGGGGGAAACCAGAGCACACGGAGGAAACCCACACAAACACGGGGAGAACATACAAACTCCACACTGAAAGCCAACTGACCCAGCCGGGACTCGAACCAGCGACCTTCTTGCTATGAGGCAACAGTTCTAACCACTGAGCCACCGTGTCACCTAAATTACAATTAATTTTTGAAGAATTTATTTCAATCACCAAATTGTCAAAATATAAGGTACATAATAAAAATGGAAATAATTATAGAAATGGGTGACTCAGTGGCGCAGTGGGTATGTCGCCTCACAGCAAGCTGGTTTGAGCCCCTGCTGGGCCAGTTGGCATTTCTGTGTGGAGCTCGCATGTTCTCCCTGTGTTTGTGTGGGTTTCCTCCGGGTGCTCCGGTTTAACCAACAAGTCCAAAGACATGCGGTATAGGTGAATTGGGTAGGCTAAATTGTCAGTAGTGTTTGTGTGTGAATGGGAGTATATGGGTGTTTTCCAGTGATGGGTTGCAGCTGGAAGGGCATCCGCTGAGTAAAACATATGCTGGATAAATTGGCAGTTCATTCCGCTGTGGTGACCTCAGATTAATAAAGGGACTAACCCAAAATAATAATACAAATCAGGGGTTTGATGGCCTAATGTTTAATGGTGACAACAAAAAAGGTAAATAATTTATTTTAGCTATACTTACACAATTTGATTCCATTTTAATTCCAAATTTAATAAGAGTTACACTTTAATTCCAGATATAGTTATAAAATAAAGTATAGACAACTCATTACACTACTGAAAAAACCTACTTAAACTAGCCTAGGCTGGTTGGCTGGTTTTAGAGGGGTTTTGGCCATTTCCAGGCTGGTTTCCAACCATGTCCAGCCTGATCTTAGCTGGTCAGACTGGGTGATTACCAGCTAAAACCAGCTTTACCAGCCAAAACCAGCTATGTCCAGTCTAAACCAGGCAGGTCAAGCTGGTTTTGGCTTGATATAACTGGTAATTTTCCAGCCTGACCAGTTAAGACCAGGCCAAAACCCCTCTAAAACCAGGCTGGTCAACCAGCTAAAACCAGCCAATCAGCTTCGGCAGGTTTAAGCTGTTTTTTTCAGCAGGGTACCTGTTATTTTTATAGGCTACTAATTTACAAGATCAACTTGGAAAATATAATGTTTCAAAGAACTGTTTCTAAAAACGACTATAAAAACAAAACTTCAAGCTCAAACTTGAATAAAAATACCAGCATCAAAAGAAGAGTCTAGATAATATGCAGCTCAAAAGAGTCAGCTAAATGTTACATTGTAGGGGAAAACATTCGTGAAGCATAATTACAAGAAATTCCTGTGAAATGTCGACTCAAATATCGATGGTACTGAAGAAATATACTCTACAAACTCTTTGTGTGATACTTATCTGTGAAAAGTTACCAGTTTACAGTTTACCCGAGGTAAAGTTAACTGCAGTTCGAGAAAAAGCCGCGCGATGGCGATATTGCACCACACATCGCTGTTGTCAAATCATACCTATTATTATTATTTCCTGTGGTTGAAGATGCTGGTGCTAACGATTATCCATTGTAATTCCGTGCCATTTTACTCTGCAAATAAACAATGGTCGTCTAAAATCATTCAGTATTTCTGAAATTGCTACTGTAATGTATTTTCAGAGGCAGAAAATCGTCCTAAATTTCAACATTTAGTCCTCTGGTGCATCAAGCTGAGACACATTTCAGCTTGGGTACATTAAGCATTTACACTTTTTATCCAGCGGAAAAAAATGCTACCTAAAGAGTTTTCCACACCCCTCATTTTGTCTTTATGAACTGTGCAGTGTCTCCGGAGGATTTCTCTGAGCAGCGTTGAAGTTCTTCCCTCTGCTCTCCCTTTGAATTATTGATGCCTTTTGAAATTGCAAATATATTACCTTGTCACGGTTTATTTGCACAGCGCCTAATGAAGGACTAGAATGCGTTTTTAGCAGGGATGGCTTGATGGGTCCAGCTGTATTTCTTAACTCGCTGTGTCATGTAATGGCTCTCTGATATGCTGCATATGCTGAGTTACGTCTTCTTGCTCCAAGTGAAATTCATTAATAAACCCGCCGTTTATTAATCAGACGGGGAAGTTTTTGAGAACGCCAATTACCATCCTATGATATACTGCAGTCCTGGGTAAGGATGTGATTTTGGTACATTTTTGAAGTCAAAAATGATTTCTGGTAGGCTACTTAAAGGGATAGTTCACTCCAAAATGTAAATGTAGTAGGCTACTTACTATTTACTTAACCTCAAGTGGCTCCAACCCTTTATGAGTTTTTTTTTTTCTGTTGAACGCAAATATTCTAGAAAATGTTGAAGATCAGTAGCCACTGACATCCATAGGAAAAATAACATCCCATATGAAAAATGTATATATACTAGTAGCGTTTACTGTAGTTTTTGAGCCATACTATCAATAATTAATTAGTCCCTTTATTGATCAGAGGTCGCCACAGCGGAATGAACCGCCAACATATCCAGCATATGTTTTACACAACGGATGCCCTTCCAGCTGCAACCCAGTTCTGGGAACCATCCATATACACTCATTCACTATGGACAATTTAGGTTATTCAATCCACCTATAGCCCACGGAATGTGAGGGAAACCAGAGCACCCGAAGGAAACCCACGCCAACATGGGGAGAACATGCAAACTCCACACAGAAATGCCAACTGACCCAGCTGGGGCCCGAATCGCAACCTTCTTGCTGTGAGGAGACAATGCTAACCACTAAGCCACCGTGTAGCCAGCCATACTAAAGCATATTATACTCTCTATATTAGAGAATTCACGATTCTTTGTCAAAAAAGTTAAACAACATTCTGTAGAATTAACTATCTTTAAACGATAAACCAATAAATACTGTAGGATACTGTAGTTTTTACAACAGTAAATTATGGTGTATTGTTGTATAATATGCTCTATAGTTGAAGAAAACTATAGTATTGGGTGATTTGTTTTTGTTAGCCTGCTATAGTTATTGTGTTAACATAGCAATTATAGAATCACCACAACAGATTAATTCAAATGCTTTACTATAGTATAGTTCAAAAACAGTACAGTATAAATTACAGTATAATGTTTTTTCATGCAGGATTACTGTTCAATTAAATTAGGTCTAACAACATTTTTCAAATATAATATAATACATCTTTAATATAACAGAAGAAATAAAACCTGAAAACGGGAAACTAATTTTAGGAGATTTTTGATTTATTTAATTTCAATTCATAAATCCTGTCTCTGGCCTATTAGGGAACTTAAATGTGTCCATCAAACGCACACCTCAGAAGTTTGGTGGAAGTACTAGTTCATCGGGAACTCTCATAATATTTTAATATCTCCTAATTCGAAACAAGCTTGAAGTCCAAGCTTCCGGTTACATAATGATGTACAGTATTGGGGTAATGCATTACAAGTAACGTAATATACATAATATTACTTTTCTAAGTAACTTAACTTAAAAAAATTAACTAATAATATTTGATTTACTGTTTTACAAGTTCACTTTTAAAAATAAGTTTGTTGAATTAAAATGAGTGTAATCACGTTGAATCACACTCAATGAGAGAATGAGCTCCCAGTGGGAACAGACAAAAATCAAGATGGCAGAGCCTTACATTTCTGTGATAGAAGTATTCTCATTATTTTGAACACATGGAAGAAAACGGCATTGTCTCAGTGGACAGGGATTTTACTCAACTAATAAGACAAAAATACAAAATTAGCAAACACATTGCTTTCAACTTTCATAAATCTGTATATACGGCATGTGTAGCATTAGGAATTTCTCAGAAGGTAACATTATTCAATTTTTTAAAATGTATAAGAAGGTGTAGGATATACAGTGTGTCGTTAAATGGAGAGCTCCTTTATTTAAAAAAAAGAAAAAATACCCTGCAATTTCTGAAAGAGATCAAGCCTCATGCAGGTAACTCATAACACATAACACATCACTTTTCATAAAAAGTAACTAAGTAATGCAATTAGTTACTTTTTTGGGGAGTAATCAATATTGTAATGCATCATAGATATTTACATTACGTTGATGGATGAGTGACCGCACAGGCATTGCAGACAAAGAGCATGTGTTTATGTGCATGGAAATGTATTATCCACCCTCCCTGTTAAATTTGATCAAATCAGTGTCCTGAAACTCTCCCCTCTCCCGCTTCATTTCTCATTCTAACAAAGAGAGCGATTCGTTTGTGAATGAATCCCTGATGAATCTCCGTTCTGAATGACTCGTTCACTTAGCCGACAATAATACAAGTTTCTGACACCAGAGCATCTTGTCATGTTTAATTAACATTGTTTGCTTATTTTATTCAACAAAACAAGCATAAGCCTAGGATTTAGTGCGAGTTGGTGCTACTTTGCCTTATGATCAGTGCAGTAAGAGACTGTATTATCATTAATGCTTGTTTAGCAAAAATGTTTGTAACATACAAAATCGTAAAAAACTAAATCTTACCTATGAAATGTTCTGCCTCTGTGCTTTGTTTTCTTTGTTTGCTAGTCATTACACCTGTACACAGCACAAAAGTCCAGCATCTTCACATTGGCTTTAATCTTGACTAGTGCGGTTGAATGACATTTGGCCTGGGAGCACTGTACAAATATGGTGGCGCTATTGATGCATGCTCAGGGTCCGTATGCGATATCTATATCTATGGTAATGCATTACTTTCAAAAGTAACTTTCCCCAACACGGATGATGTATAAGGCTAAATAAATATTTTAATTTTCAATATTTCAGTATCAATATTTTGAATACGAATATGACTAAAGTCAAATACAGTTCTATAATAGGAATATAGAATGCAATTTTGGACCAGCAAAACGTTTTCTTCAACTGATCTTTGCTCCTGTAGTTGATAGCACCATCTAGTGAATTTTCAGAATGAACAAAGTTAAAAAAATTTCACTCTATTTGCCAATTTGATGGTTTATTTTCTTGGCCAAAATTGAATATTCAGATGCTTTGTTAGAACTTATATTTTGTGCAGTACAAATACACCCTTAATGACTGTCTGTATCCCATATGATAGTGTACAAAAGATACCTCAAATAACCATATCTAATGGTTTACATGCAAAGGCACTACATGCTTCTCTTTGCCGTATTATTGTGGTGCTGGAAAAAACACAACCTCTAACTTCTTTGCAGTTTTTACAGGTGACGTATCATCCATTTATTTTCATTCGTTCTAGTCAAAAACCGTTTGTGTGCAAGGATTTTGTTCTGGAGAAATTCAATAGCGTTCAGTCAGCTCTGTGTGCTAGACCTGGAGATATTTAGCTTTTCCTGATTTCCTTTCCTCATGACACAGAGAAAAATGAAATAAATAAAGACTAGATTGAAAATATGCACATGTGAGCAACTCCTCACAAAACGAAATCTGTTTGATCCTGAACACTTTCCACGAGATGATTCTTTAATCTTCTGATGCGGAGTCTGGTGATGATGGAATGAAAATACAGGAAGTCACATGATGTGTGGGTTAAGGCGGTTTAGGACAGATGTGCCATTATGTTATGAGTCTATTTTAGGTGAATGTGATGTTAACAGTGCGTCAGAGAGCACGGTGTGTTGTCCTTTAAACACCACTGACGCCTCAAACTGCTTCCAGCAAGACAAGCTCACAGGATCAATCGCAAGATCAATCTATCGGACTGCCTGTGGATTCTGAGTGCTACTTCTTAAAACTTACAAAACTTATAACTTACAGTTATGTAAAGAATTTATTTTAAGCTTGTCAAGTCAAGATCCAATAACAAAATAAATAAATAAAAAAGCATACCATGATCATTCGCAAGATCAATTTATCGGTATGCCTCTGGATGCTGAATGTTAACTTTGATGACGGATGTAGGTTAGAGGTAATATGATTTTACGATGGTTAGATTGAAATAAAAATAAATGAATAAATAAAATGACTAAATATAAAAGTGTTTAGCAATAAAAATGAAAAAAAAAAAAAATCGATACATCAATCTATCAATGCCAGTGGATTATAATAAATAACACAATATGAAATGACACAATTAATAACAGTGATATTTGCGTCAGCTAAAATTAGGGCTGCACAATATAATGTTTCAGCATCGATATCGCAATGTGATCATTCGCAATAGTCACATCACAGGTCCATAAGCAGACCCATCTCTAGTCTCTTCCCAGGACAATCTAAAGTGTCTGTGAGAGGTTCAGTATAACTTTAGGTGCTCATGTTATTCTGGGCCCTGTCCTCTGCAATACAAACACCTGTTTTCACATCAGAGTTACCTGTCATAGATGCAATCTCTACTGAGTGTTTACATACATTGCCATACATACATTAATTTTATAATGTCACTCACTATCCTGAAAGCCTCTCACAGATATAACTTCATATAAACTCATTCTCCAGCAGCTCCAAACATTGGTGACCTCACACATTCCTCAGCAGGGTGCTTTTCCATAAACCAAGCTTACAAAAAAGCCAGGCTTATTTTATTAAGTCAGGTTTATTAATGGCGGATTCGGTTTCATAAATCAAATTTGCGAGAGATCAAACTCAGTTACTCTGGCAACTTATACTGGGAAACTAGCCTGGTCCGGGGCAGGTTAACTCTCAGGCTAACTCTTAAGTTCAAGCTTAATCAAGGTGATATTCACCTTCATTAATTCGATTAAACATTCACCTGTCGTAATTTGATGCTATTTTAATTCACTTAACCTCTTAATAATGATTAAAACTTTATAGTCACTTAATAGTAAATATCATGCACCTGTAGGAATGGGTTAATTACCACAGCGGTTCGAACTGTAGTTCTGCCGAATGGGCAGTATTAATAGCTATAAATGTGGGAGAGCGTTGATATTATGTGATTGTATTGTATTGCAATATGGAACAGTTAAGTGTTGATGTTAAATCAAAAGTAATTCACAAATACTTGAAAATGAGATGATTTAATAACAATAATTCTCAATGGTTACAACTGAATTAGTTACAAAATAACTGTATAAAATGATCAAATATGAAATGATAAAACATATGATATAAATTGTACCCAGCTTAAATGTAAAATTAAAGTTACCAGAGGTAGAAGGAGAGACACAGGGGGAGGGAGAGAGAGACAAAGAGAGCAGGCCCAGAAGTTAGCCTGACTGCAGTAGAGTCAGAGAAGATTCAGAGGTGGAGAGGACCAGAGGAGGAAAGCAGACCAGGAAAGACAGGCCAGGAAAAGAAAAGAGACAGAGCAGCGTTTTACCACCTATTTTGTATCTTTCTTGACCATGTGACTAAAGCCCAAATGCTGAGACATTCAAACTGACCAATCAACATGTGACCACATCGTAAAACCCCCAAAGTCCACATACCAGTCCCTGATCTTATCAGTATCTGCCTTTGGAGTCAGTATGGACCTTCTTGAGTCAAAAATACATGTTTTGTCATATAAACAAACGCATATAATAATTTAGCCTCTTACACACCAAACATTGTTAAGAATAGAACGATAATACATTTAAATAATAAAAAAAAATGCAAACAAAACAGATACAAACTACAACATTTAAACAAAATTTTATATATATATATATATATATTTTTTTTTTTTGTTTTATTTAATTTTTTATTGCTGATCACTTTTCCTGTTTATTAAAATTTTGTTTAATATTTTCCCCCAACATTTTAATTTGGGTGTACTAATTTTTGGACTCATCTTCAGTTTATTATTTGTTAGATTAGTTTTATGAACGTTTATGAAACAAGCCCCAGGACACACATTCTACACACAACCAATTGTCGCCTTCTCAAAATACACCACACCAGTTGTCGCCCTTTTTCCTCAAAATACATGTCTATTAATCTATGGATGGTAAATCAGGTTGACATGTTCACACTTTTAGAGAATAAAAAATCTTCTTCAAACGCTGAAAACCTGTAACCACTGTCCTCCACATTTGCTCTTCATACTATGAAACTCAATGATAACCTGTTTCTAACATTTTTCAAAATAACTTATTTTGAGTTCAACAGAAAAAAGAAACTTATAAAGGTATGAAACAACTTGAGAGTGAGTAGGTTTTCATTTTAGGATGATCTATCCCTTTAAGACAGGGGTGCCCAAACATGGTCCTGGAGGGCCGGTGTCCTGCAAAGTTCAGACACACCTGGGCTAGCTAATCAAGCTCTAAAGCTGCGGTCACACTAGAGTTTGAGTTTGCGAAATTCTGTAGTACGGCGCTGCGAAAAGGGGTGGGATTAAACAAGATGATTAGACACTTAAAAAAAGAGAGCGATTGGTCCATATTATAAATTTCTGTCCAAAGTGGTCATGTTTTGATCCTCAATTGGTCTCACGCAATCAATTAACATGATTTCGCGGGTTTACTAGGCTTTTAGATACATCCGTGCAGGTGTGTTGAGGCAAGTTGGAGCTAAAATCTGCAGAACACCGGGTCTCCAGTACTGAGTTTTTCCAGGACATTTTACAGTTGGCTTCTGTGGCCAACCTAAGACACACTTGTGCAATAATCATGCTGCTTTAAGAACAAAAAGCCAAAATGGAAAAACAGAACAAAAACACATTAAACTAAGAGACATAATACCAAAATAATTCTAGGGGGATGACCCACATTTCATTTTCCTGAAAGGTAATTCCAGCAGTTATTTTGGATGCTACCTCAAATCACATCTTCTATATATTGCCTGGCAACTTATTTTATTTATTTATTCATCTTTTTTTAAATAAAATCCTGATCCCTGAATCTTATATTCTTCTAAATGTATAAGATCATGATCCCTGAATCTTATTTTCCAAATAAAGCTTAATTTCCAAATGCAGCATTAAATCAATGCATAAAACTGGCTCAACACCCCCTTCCTATAATTCCATTAGTCCAGGCTCATTTGAAGAAGTCCAGCACATCCAGAGTTGAGCGACTGCCCAGAGGCAGCGAGGCCTTGGCTACTAATCAATACTGATTGATGTTATCTGCTGTTATCGGCCTTTAAATTCAAATGTCAGTCCCACTCGGTGTGACACTGGGAGATTAGAACACTCTATTTGGCATTGCTGTCTGATAGAGCGACGTCTGGTTGCTCTGCCTGGCGTGCAGTGCCAAGCGGTCTTCAAACCTCGCCACCCAATTAGATTATAGCAAAATAGCAGCACTTCGTTTCCCTCTAAGCACAGTGGAGGAGATGAAGAGCTATCTGTGTAAGCAGATATTCGACTTTAGCTGACTTAACACTGTGAGGTAGAGCCGCGGAGAGAAGTACATTAGTTACACGCTGCCGTTGTATGTCTTCACAGCTTTGTTCTTTCAGACAATAAAACAAAAGCAATTGCAGCGAATACAATCCGTGACTACACCTTGATAAATTAAGTTCCGGAGTTGCCTGATTTAAAGCACTCGGTGTGCTCATTATATTTGGATGTGTATTAACTGTAGACGCGACGAAAGGTCAGGAATTAAGTTAAGTCGGACTGGGAGTTTTCTTCAAGACATTAAAGTTAGTTGTTCACATAACTTGATGAAATGATGAAGTAATATTATTCTCACGTTTTTCTACCTTGCCGAATTATAATTAACTGTCAATGCAGCTTATGATGTTTATCATGGTGCCAAATAACTATCCATGGAAATGTGTTTTGAAATTAATAGTACATTTGAAGTACACTGTTAAAATCGATAAGTTACTTCACTTAGTGACTAGTTGAATTTACTTAAAAAAGTGAGTAAACCCATTGTAACTTGGAACTGTTAAGTTAATGTAACCCAATTATGCTAATTATGCACGGTTCATTTACTTAATTTTATTTTTCAGGTAAATTCGAATAATTGCTTTAAATACACTCACCTGGCCACTTTATTAGGTACAACTGTCCAACTGCTCGTTAATGCAAATTTCAAATCAGCCAATCACATGGCAGCAACTCAATGCATTTAGGCATGTAAACATGGTCAAGACCATATGCTGCAGTTCAAAACGAGCATCAGAATGGGGAAGAAAAGTTATTTAAGTGACTTTGAATGTGGCATGCTTGTTGGTGCCAGATGGGCTGGTCTGAGTATTTCAGAAACTGTTGATCTACTGGGATTTTCATGCACAACCATCTCTAGGGTTTACAGAAAATGGTCTGAAAAAGAGAAAATATCCAGTGAGTGGCAGTTCTGTGGGCGCAAATGCCTTGTTTATGCCAGAGGAGGTCAGAGGAGAATGGCCAGACTGGTTCTAGCTAATAGAAATGCAACAGTAACTCAAATAACCACACGTTACAACTGAGGTATGAAGAAAAGCATCTATGAACGCACAACACGGTTCAGGCAGGTGGTGGTGGTGTAATGATGTGGGGGATAATTTCTTGCCACACTCTGGGCGTATCAGTACCAACTGAGCATTATGTCAACACAAGAGCCTGCCTGAGTATTGTTGCTGACCATGTCCATCCCTTTATGACCACAGTGTACCCGTCTTCTGATGGCTACTTCCAGCAGGATAACGCATTATGTCATAAAGCCCAAATCATCTCAGACTGGTTTCTTGAACATGACAATGAGTTCACTGTACTCAAATGGCCTCCACAGTCACCAGAGCTCAATCCAGTAGAGCACCTTTGGAATGGGAGATTTGCATCATGGATGCGCAGCCAACAAATCTGCAGCAACTGTGTGATGCTATCATGTCAATATGGACCAAAGTCTCGGAGGAATATTTCTAATACTTTGTTAAATCTATGCCATGAAGTATTAAGTTCTGAAGGCAAAAAGGGGTCCAACCCAGTACTAGTAAGGTGTACCTAATAAAGTGGCCGGTGAGTGTACATTGGACAATAAACATCATATATGATAATAATACTGTAAAAATAACCACACTTTTTAGCAAATAAACAGTTGCATGTAAACGAGAGTAAAGAGGTTTGGTAAACATGTAAACATCCTTTCTCTGATTATTAGAGCACATGTAAACATACTCATTAATCATTTGTATCATATTGGTTAAATAAGCATTTTTGAACAAATCTTTTGAACAAATCATTTATTAATCAAATAAATTTGTCTGCGTGTCACCACCAGCTTGCGTAACAATGTAGTGTGGTGTGTGATTTGTCCTCTGCATTTAATCTATTCAGGTTAAAAACAGAACATACACATAGAGAATTTGTTAATGAAAAATTTGTACCATGTTTTGTATTATTCGGTTCGGTCTTAAAGGGATAGTTCACTGCAATTTAAAACCTGCTATTCATTTACCCTCATATATTTTTATGTAATCAGAAACTTGGACTTCACGCTTGGTCAATATTCAATTTAATAATGTTGTAAATATTTGTAAATTGTTGCACAGACTGCTAGTTTTGCTCAATAAACCTTAATGTATCCTTAGAAATCATTGTATTTTGCCTGTATGTATATATTTTGACCTTTAAATGTTTTAGATGTACTGTTAGCTTGCATTTTTTGCTATATTTCTTCTGTAGACATAAATAAACTATATCTGAACTATAAAGTTTTAATCGCAGTACTTATAATTAACTAAATACTGAATCTCTTTTATAATTATACATGAAAGCTGTTCTCGTGATCATGCTTGTCAAATGTTTAAAGGACATCCCTGAATTGTTGTCATTCAGAAATAAGACCGTGTAGATGTTTGAATCGAGCTCATAGTCTTTTAACAATTAATCATGCAGATCTAGTTCACTGTAAGCCTCGGAGTTCAGTAAATGTTTAGTGAGTTTGTAACGAGCACAAAGCACTTAGCTACACTAATTGGAATGCTATTTCAACGGCTTGCATCAGTAAAACAAAGCTGCTGGGAATATAGTTCAATCTACCACCTATGGGTCTATCCTCAAAGACGGAGGTGCATGCAGAAGATGGAGGAAAACAAACCTCACAATGCCACAAATATCAAACAAAACACCCCCCGGCCACACCGGCTTCGTCATGTCTCCGTGGATGCTGGTGTAAATAAGCGTCTGCGTACAAACCTTGACGGGACCTACCCTCATCGCAGAGGAGACCCTGCCTTCCGTAGGGGCAAAGACACGCCGCTTCCAGCTGTGTCTGGGGAACGCAGGTGGCGCCGCGTGCACATGGGTTTCGCTCGCAGGCGGTGAACTGGCACAGCTTACCGGAGTAGAGCGAAGGACACACACAGAACCAGTTCTCTGCATCGCTGCACACAAGGAACCAAAATAAGGGGGAAAAAAACAGAGAGATCATTAGTACACCAATGAAATGTACCCGCACTGCATCATTACCTTTGGTGGAGTTTGCGTAGAAAGCATAAATTGGGAAGGGGCACTGGGGGGTTGAGGCTGTCAAAAAAGCAGAGGAGAATACAAATGAGAATACAGAGCAGAATGGATGGAAGTCATACATTACCGGCTTGAACTCAAGACCATCCTTGCCTGCCAGACCAACGTGAAGTCATCTTGCAGAGCAAGACTAAGCTAACACTGTTACTTTTTGCAGTATTATATGCATTATATATTAATATAATGCATTATATATATTATTACAAATAGGAATGAACTATGTGTACTTGAGCGCTTGATTTGATTAAAATCATTTATGCTTGTAGATCTTTAAGTCAGGACAGGACAGTCTAAAACATCTTTTAAATCTGTAAACGGTCTGGCATTCAATGGAAAGAAATACTGTATATATACCGATATACTGATATATACTGTATAAAAACAATCAATAATACTATATATATGTTAAAAACAATCAATAATACTATATATATGTTAAAAACAATCAATAATACTATATATATATATATATATATATATATATATATATATATATATATATATATATATATATATATATATATAGTATTATTGATTGTTTTTATACAGTATATATCAGTATATCGGTATATATACAGTATTTCTTTCCATTGAATGCCAGACCGTTTACAGATTTAAAAGATGTTTTAGACTGTCCTGTCCTGACTTAAAGATCTACAAGCATAAATTGTAGATCTTTAACTTCAACTATATATATATATATATATATATATATATATATATATATATATATAGTTGAAGTCAGAATTTTTAGCCCCCTATAAATGTATTTTTCTTTTTAATATATTTCCTAAATGATGTTTAACAGAGCAAGGAAATTTTCACAGTATGTCTGATAATATTTTTTCTTCTGGAGAAAGTCTTATTGTTTTATTTCAGCTTGAATAAAATCAGTTTTACATTTTTTATGAACCATTTTAGGGTCAAAATTATTAGCCCCTTTTTGATATTCTACAGAACAAACCATCGTTCTACAATAACTTGCCTAATTACCCGATCATGTCTAGTTAAAAGTTTGTACATTTAAAAGGTTTGTTTTTACTTTTTAATAAAAAAGCAAGGATGCAATATATTTCAAATTAATCCTGTCTTTTGACCTTTTTATTCATCAAAGAATATTAATAATGTTTGTTAAAATATAAATAATAATTGTAATATTAATTACTTTTTGATCAAATAAATGCAGCCTGGAAAGCTTAAAAAGCTAACAGGCCACAAACATTTCAATCACTAATGTGTTTGAACATATTAGCACATTTATTAATATTAACAAATAGGATTTCATATCATAACTAATATTATCTCTTCGAAATCATCTTTGTGGGTCTGTGGCATCCAAAATCTTAAAAAAAAACCTGGTGATTTTAACATGCAGAGAACTGCCCTTATTTTAGGATCACTGTCCAGTCATGCTGCTACTAATAATAGTGTTGACTCTCTATAGTGCTTTCAGACAGTGCTCAAGGTTTTATCCAGTCCATCTAAACCGAAATATATATTTACAACAAACCTGAAGTATACACATTTACATTTACATTTACATTTAGCAGACGCTTTTATCCAAAGCGACTTACAAATGAGGACAAGGAAGCAATTCACACAAATATAAGAGCAGCAGTGAACAAGTGCTATAGACAAGTTTCAGGTGTGTAAAAGTCTAAGAAGCAAAGCATTAGTAAATTTTTTTTTTTTTTGGAGAAAGAGGGAGAAAGAGAGAGAGAGAGAGAGAGAGAGAGAGAGAGAGAGAGAGAGAGAGAGAGAGAGAGAGAGAGAGAGAGAGAGAGAGAGAGAGAGGGCACAGAGAGAGAGAGGGCACAGTTAGTGGTATAGCCAGAGAGGCAGTTGCAGATTAGGAAGGAAAGTGGAGACTAAACAGTTGCGTTTTTAGTCGTTTCTTGAAGACAGCAAGTGACTCTGCTGTTCTGATGTAGTTAGGGAGTTCATTCCACCAACTGGGCAGATTGAATGTGAGAGTTCGGGAAAGTGATTTCTTCGCTCTTTGGGATGGAACAACGAGGCGACGTTCATTCACAGAACGCAAGTTTCTGGAGGGCACATATATCTGCAGAAGTGAGAGCAGATATGAAGGAGCCAAGCTAGAGGTCACTTTGTAAGCAAACATCAGAGCTTTGAATTTGATGCGGGCAGCAACTGGCAGCCAGTGCAAACGGGTGAGTAGCGGAGTGACATGTGCTCTTTTGGGTTCATCAAAGACCACTCGTGCTGCTGCGTTCTGAAGCAGCTGAAGAGGTTTGATAGAACTAGCTGGTAGCCCGGCTAGCAGAGAGTTGCAATAGTCCAGTTTGGAGAGAACTAGAGCTTGAACAATGAGTTGAGCTGTATGTTCAGATAGGAAGGGTCGGACCTTTCTGATGTTGTAGAGTGCGAATCTGCAAGATCGAGCAGTTCTCGAAATGTGGTCAGAGAAGTTCAGTTGGTCATCAATTGTTACTCCAAGGCTTTTTACCATTTTGGATGCAGTGATGGTTGCTCCGTCCATCTGGATTGAAAAGTTATGGTGAAGAGTCGGGTTGGCAGAAACTTCAAGCATTTCCGTTTTCGTGAGGTTAAGCTGGAGATGATGATCTTTCATCCAGTGTGAAATGTCTGACAGGCAGGCTGAAATGCGAGCTGAAACCGAGGGATCGTCAGGGTGAAAAGAGAGGTATAGCTGGGTGTCATCAGCATAGCAGTGGTAGGAAAAACCATGTTTCTGGATGACTGTTCCTAAAGATGCCGTGTAGATAGAGAAGAGAAGTGGCCCAAGAACAGAGGTACCCCAGTGTTTAGATGCTGTAGGTTGGACACCTCTCCCCTCCACGACACCCTGAATGATCTGTCACATAATGCCCATTTCCTGAATGCTATATGAGGAGTCAGTAAAAAGTAAAAAGCAAGCAACAGTCAGTGTACAAGAGCCAAAACCTATTGAGTGCACCGTTAAAAAAAAATAATAATAAAAAAATCACTGATTCATTTAAATAAGAGCATAACTGAGCCTGAAGGCCATGTGAAGAAGCAGACTCACATTCTGCTGATGTTGATCGAGCCTCACTGTAAGCGAATGATTAGAAATGCTCCGGCTAGCGGCTCAGAGCCGAGCTGCAATCCCACAAACAGAACTTTTATAATTCCAGCCTTTATCCCCAAGCGAAAGGTAGAGGGTGGGCCGGCACGATAAGCAATATTCAGACAAGAACTTCATAAGGTGCCGGAAGATGTAGACGCTTTTTCAAAGGTATAATATCAGATACAGGAAGCATCGGAGGAGTTTCAGATCTATAAATTAATAATGTGTTTTGAGCTGCAGCACAGCAGAAATGAAATATTTACATTCTGTCGCTGGGATTTAGAGCCAGTGCAAGTGAATGACACACACACACACACGCACACACAAATACAAAATACTCCGGTAATGCTTTAAATTAAATGGAATATAAACCAAATAGATCATACTGCTCTCTGTAATACTTCATTCTGATTAGCCAGTCACGTCATTACAAGGTACAGATAACATTATTATATATACCCTGCTGAAAAATCCAGCTTAAACCAGCCTAGGCTGGAAAATGACCAGCAAAATCCAGCTAAAACCAGCTTGACCAGCCTGGTTTAAGCTGGACATAGTTGGTTTTGGCTGGTCAAGCTGGTTTTAGCTGGTCATTTTCCAGCCTGACCAGCTAAGATCAGGCTGGAAATGGCTGGAAACCAGCCTGGAAATGGCCAAAACCCCTCTAAAACCAGGCTGGTCGACCAGATAAAACCAGCCAACCATCCTAGGCTGGTTTAAGATGGATTTTTCAGTAGGGTAGTATTTCATGGTCTGTTGAAAATCTTGATTCTGATTGGCTGGTAGGTGTGCAAAAAGATATGCCCTGGTAGTTCATGTTAATTTTGATCATACAGTAGTTCAAAATAAATGCGCTTTGCTTAAACATTAGTAGTAACCATAGTAACTCAGTGACATTTGACTGGACCTTCATTATTCTGTTTAATCTCAAAGACCCTAACGTGCTACACAAGGGAGCTGATGGAGATCAACCAACTCGCAAAATATGCTCAGAAATATTAGCGAAGAGGTAGCTAACACATTACTATGAACTTTTAGATATGCGTCTAATGACTTGTGTCATTTACAAGCAAACACAATCTCTCTTGTGGACATGCTCCCTTTTTTCTGACTATGACTGAAATCTAACATGCCATAACTGTGCAAAAAAGAGCAAAAATTTTAAGTCTATAACTTGGTAAATGACCATAGATAAAGCAGGATAATCAATGGTTTGCTGTGCCTTAAAGAATTTGAAATGCACTTAGCTTGCATAGGATGGTTCATGCCTCTGCATCAGGCATTTAAAATGATACAACATTTGATCTTTAATTACCGCAAAAATCTATTGTTCCATGTTTTTATAACATAAATGCAATTGTTGCACACATTTGTCTTAGTTACTGGTTAAATATAATGATTGTAAAAAATAGCACCTCCTTGTTTCCACAAACCATTCATATTGATGCCTTAATTCATATAATTAAATATTCATTTTATTACACATTAATTATTCTAAAAGTACACATACATACATATATACACATACATACATATATATATATATATATATATATATATATATATATATATATATATATATATATATACATACATACATACATACATACACGCATACATGCATACATGCATACATACATACATACATACATTTATTTATTCATTTATATTTTACTGTATATAATACTGTAGATACATAAACAGCAAGATGAATGGTGCTGTAAATGTAATTACATTATTTTGCTGTTTTTGATTTATAGTAAGTTCCTCTAAATTCTACTGAAAATTGTTAACAATAAACGTATGATGTAAAACATTAGTTGCTTACAATGTAACTTGCTGCCTGTAATCTACAGAATCACCAATATTATGAAAATGAAAAGATCTGATTGAGGAACATCTACGCAGCCAGAAATTCAATCAACTTGCTTGCATTTATAAATTATTTTCCAAATGATAATTAACAGAGCAAGGAAATGTTCACAATATGTCTGATAATATTTAAGTCTTATTTGTTTTATTTCGGCTAGAATAAAAGCAGCTTTTAATTTTTTAAAAACATTTTAAAGTCAATATTATTAGCCCCCTTAAGCATGCTTTAAATTTTCTATTCTATCTTTCTAGTGGTTGTCTACAGAACAAACCATCGTTATACAATGACTTGCCTAATTACCCTAACTTGACAAATTAACCTAATTGACCTAGTTAAGCCTTTAAATGTCACTTTAAGCTAAAATACTAGTATACTAGTCAAATATCTAGTAAAATATTGTCATTACGGCAAAGATCAAATAAATCATTAGTTATTAAAACTATTATGTTTAGATATATGTTGAAAATATCTTCTTTCCACTAAACAAAAGTTAGGGAAAAATATAAAGGGGGTTAATAATTCATGGGGGAGTCTGGGGGACTAATAATTCTGACTTTAACTGAATTTACAGTAAGCAGACAAAACTGCAACCTTCCCATTCTTTAAGTGACCTGGTTTGTACAAAAGCACCGTTCCCAGGGAAAGACAGCGGACGGTTTGTCAATGCCTTTCAGGACAGCAGGGGGTAATGCTGCGGCAGACTGCGAGATTATTGCCCCGCATTATGTAGAACATGCAAACACATCTGTTTGTGTGACTGATTGCCCTTCACCAGCCAAGCGAGCTCTGACTGACGCAGGGAACAGCCAGGAAAAACACTCAGGTGTCTGCTGCATATGGAGAGCCCTATACGCAGCCAACTGTGCATGATCACAGGAGATGTGTTTACCACTCTTCAAAGACAGTCTTGACATTGCAGTGACATCTTCTGTATTTTGATTGTGACACTTTTACTCTTAAAAACAACAACAAAAAAAGGAAACCAATTTCACAAAATCAAAGTTGGAGTCCTGTAGGCTTTTAGCCGATTAACTTTGAGCATCTGTATCATTAATAAATGAGTGAACTGTCAGCGTATTTATATATTTAAAGTACACATGAAATAAAAATGATATTTTGTGGCTTTCAGCTCATGTATTTTTGAGACCATCTACATGCTAATGTGCTCTCAAAATATTTACACCATTGGTAAGAGTTTAAAAATGTTTTGAATAGTCTGTTATGTTCACCCAAGCTGCATTTAAATGATCATAAATACAGTAATAAGTTAAATTTTGTGAAATGTTATTGAAATTTTAAATAACTTAATTAAAATATAGATTAATATACACTGCTCGAAAAATAAAGGGACCACTAAAACAATACATCCCAGATTTGATTGAATTTTGATGTGATGTCCTTAAAACAAGCCGAAATTGAGGCTCATTAGTGTGTGTGGCCTCCGTATGCCTGTATGACCTCCTTACCATGCCTGGGCATGCTCTTGATGAGGTGGCGGACAGAATGTAGTGCAACGTGGCATTATTGGATGGAGCTAGACATGATGTCCAAGATATGCTCAATTGGATTCAGTTCTGGGGAATGGGCGGGCCAGTCCATAGCATTAATGTCTCCGTCTCGTAGGAACTTCTGACACTCTAGTGGTAGTAGCATGTTGAACAGTTCATCAAGGATCTACCGCTGGATCTATAGTTGTTAAACGTGATATTTAATTAAACTTAATTAAAATAAAAATTAATATACCACTAATATAAAACATACTAGATTTGATTGAATGAAATATTTTTATTAAATTCTTTGTTCTTTAAATAGTTGAATTTGCTGACAACAAAATCACACAGAAAGTATCAATGGAAATCTAATTTATTGACACATGGAGGTCTGGATTTGGAGTCACACTCATAGTTGAGGTGGAAAAACACACTAAAGGCTGATCCAACTTTGATATAATATACTTAAAACAAGCCAAAATGAGGCTCAGTAGAGTGTCTGTCCTCCGCATGTCTGTATAACCTCCCTACCATGCCTGGGCATGCTCCTGATGAATTGGCGGACAGAATGTAGTGCAACATGGCATTATTGGATGGAGCTAGACATGATGTCGCCGATATGCTCAATTGGATTCAGTTCTGGGGAATGGGCGGGCCAGTCCATAACATCAATGCCTCTGTCTTGAGGGAAATGCTGACACTGTAGTGGTAATGGCGTGTTGGACAGTTCATCAAGGATCTACCCCTGGATCTATAGCTGTTAAACGTGATATTTATTTTAACTTAATTAAAATAAAAATGAATATACACTGCTATGAAAAACAAAGGGGCCGCTAAAATAACACATCCTTGATCTGATTTAATGAAATATTCTTATTAAATACTTACATATAGTTTACATAGTTGAATCTGTTGACAACAAAATCACACAAAAATTATCAATGGAAATCAAATGTATTAACCCATGGAGGTCTGGATTTGGAGTCACACTCAAAGTTGAAGTGGAAAAACACACTACATGGTAATCCAACTTTGATGTAATGTCCTTAAAACAAGCCAAAATGAGGCTCAGTAGCGCGTATGGTTTCCACATGCCTGTATGACCTCCCTACCATGCCTAGGCATGCTCCTGATGAGGTGGCGGACAGTCTGTGGTGCAACTGTGGTGCATTTGTGGATAGAGCAAAACATTATGTCCCAGATGTGCTCAATTGGATATAGCTCTGGGTAATGGGTGGACCAGTCCATAGTATCAATGCCTTCATCTTGCAGGAACTGCTGACACACTCCAGCCACTACCACTAGAGTGAAACCAGCATTCAAAAGTGACCAAAACATTAGCCAGAAAGCATAGGAACTGGTCACCACCTGTAGAACCACTCCTTCATTAGGGGTGTCTTGCTAATTGCCTATAATTTCCACCTGTTGTCTGTTCCATTTGCACAACAGCATGTGAAATTGATTGTCAATTAGTGTTGCTTCTTAAGAGGGCAGTTTGATTTCACAGAAGTCTGACTGACTTGGAGTTACAATGTGTTGTTTAAGTGTTCCCTTTATTGTTTTGAGCAGTGTATTTCTGGAGCACAACGCTCCATTTTTCCTGCATCATTAAAAATAGGATATCCTATTTTAGTGTATGTGTATGCAAAAGTGAGTTTGTATTAAAGAAATCATATTAAATGCAGGCAACGCGGTGGCGCAGTGGGTAGCACGTTCGCCTCACAGCAAGGTCGCTGGTTCGAGCCTCGGCTGGGTCAGTTGGTGTTTCTATGTGGAGTTTGCATGTTTTCCCTATGTTCTCGTGGGTTTTCTCCAGGTGCTCCGGTTTGCCCCACAATCCAAAAGACATGTGGTACAGGTGAATTGGGTTAGTTAAAATTGTCCATAGTTTATGTGTGTGAATGAGTGTGTGTGTGTGTGTGGGTGTTTCCCAGTGATGGGTTGCGGCTGGAAGGGCATCCGCCTGGTAAAACTGTGCTGGATAAGTTGGCGGTTCATTCCGCTGTGGTGACCCAGAATTAATAAAGGGACTAAGCTGAATAGAAAGTGAATGAATGAATGAATATTAAATGCAAGTAATATGTCTACTTTAATGTTTCAAACAACTTTTGTGAAAGAAAATATCCAGATATGCGTAAAATCACGGTAAAACAACATACTTATTCTTATCTACTTATTAAAATGTGCCACATTTTTGTACAACTAATATTTATAAAGTATAGATTAAAAACAAAAACAAAGGCAACAACATTTTATTTACAGTATGCTAATAAGAGACCACTCTCAACAAACATTTCCCACTGGCATCATCGATTTAAGCTTTTAAGACAGAAACTAATGCTAACACGGTTCACAGAGGTCATTCTGCATTCATTTATACAAATATGCTGATTTAAATGAACTTGATGACCGTGGAGTATTACGCAAGACAGCCAAGAGACTGAAACCAAGACCATTTGCCTGTGTTTGGGCAAAGAATGGAGGTGAATTGGAGGTCGCTGTTACAAAGCATGAGATCTTAAAATGCAAAAAGAAAACACAATCTTTTCTTTGTTTTCTATGTGATGATCTGAAAACCTTTCGATAGACATTTCCCTCAAACACTAAATAAAACGACTGCCTGATGCACTCCTTGCAGTGCATATAACGAGCAGCCATCTGACCATTTCGGCTGAAGGAAAGTAAGCTTAAGGAAACAACTGTGTATTATTAATTTAACAAGGAAAGTGTTGTTCTTGTTGTATCAAGAGTTTCCTACTTATTTTTCTAAATTTAATGTGTTAGATTTCTGGTAAAGCACTTTGGCTAGTTGTATTGCATTGACTGTGTTGTTTTTAGTGGCTTGCTAACTTTTAATATGAACTTCAGAAAGACTTTGAGCAGTTAGAGGGTGTCATAACAGCCAACAGTCAAGTTTAAGCATTAAAAATCCCTGCAAGACATTTATTTTGACCACAATCCAAGAACCAGCGATAATTTTCAGTCCATATTATTGTAGTGACATTACTGTAATCTTAGTAACTAAATCATTTTGACTAAAAGCTGAAAGAGTACTTCTGACGATACAATAACTAAATTTGACATCTGATTAAACATAAACAAAGATCATTGATCACACACTTACCAAATGTGTAGAGACAGGACAATCAGCATGAAATGGAACTGCGTCTTTTTTTAAAAGCAATCGAGTGGAAAATCCAGATTTCACCATTTCCAGATTCAAAAAGCTCTCGGGTAAAAAAATGTTTCTTACAAACATATTTTTGTTGCATGTTAGCAGACCACTGTAATCCACACATGTGGGTCCACACACGAGCAGTGCTCTCATCACAGGGAAATGGAAACAAAACCTTCATTGCGGCATATGCCTCATAGCAATTCTTCTACAACTTGTTTGAATTACGGTTGGCAACACAACGTGGCATCTCTTTGAAAAGGGTAAGGGGTAAAAACAGTATTCAAAGCTATATCATGCATACTAATGAAGTTGCATCTCATTCACAATAGAGCACGCTGATTGGCTCGAACCCAGTCTTTCTCTTGAATTAATGAACAGGGGTGCATTTCCCAAACAACGACGTAACTCGCGGCTGAATTAGCATAGTATATTGCATCATTTGGGAAAAGAACACTGTACTGACAAGTGTTTTCCAAAACCTGTAGTTTCTCTGTAGCAGATCCATCGTTTGAACCACGTTAGTTATAACGTAAAACATCCATAATGATGCTCTAAACGGGGTGGAGTAACAACTTCGTTAGAGAAGAACCCCATAATTTCTTTGTGCAAATTGTATTGTTTTACACACACACGCATTTAAAAATATCCAATATTATTTTTGGTAAAAACAAGCACTTGTTTTCCATATTAACTAAAATATATGTAAATGGCATATATAGAGCCTCTTTTTCCTTTACAAATATTAATGAGAATATTCCATATTCTATTTTAAAACATAAAATCACTTACAAAGCTAACACGTATTCTATATCATATATAAATAAAGTAATAATGAGGCTATTTATTAAGAAATTAAATTTAATATTTATTATTTATTAGGAAAGGAAAAAAATCATACTTTAATAATAATATTAATAATAATAATGATGATGATGGCGATGATTATTATTATTATTATTATTAAGTAGGGTATTGTTTATTTATTTTTTATTTTTTGAAAAGTCTACTTTTACAACTTGTAACATGCAAACCACTGCATAAATGTAATGTCATATACAGTACAGATACTTAATAAATAATCTACTCTAAATTAAGTTTTTTTGTTACCACAAGCTTTGGAGACGTGATGTAAATTCCACTTTTAAATAATAGGTCACCTAAAGCTTTCGTCATGAGCCACGGCTGTGTTCAAAATGACATCAATGTTTTCAAAGTGCACTGCGAAGGGAGTACAATTGTAAACATGAAGATCGCTAAAACTGAACTGTAAAAAATACTTGGAAAGCAAATTACACCTAAGAGGTGACTTTAATGCTTTTTAAAAAATAAATAATTCCAAGTTTAAAAAGAATGTTCTAAAGGAATAGGGCATAGGGGGGGGATTACTGGGAATAGAACACAGGAACTATGTTTCTAACTACAGTTCCAGAGGTGTAGTCGCAAGCATACAAGTTTGTGAATGACAATGTTTCTAACTACAGTTCCAGAGGTGTAGTCACAAGCATACAAGTTTGTGAATGACAATGTTTCTAACTACAGTTCCAGAGGTGTAGTCACAAGCATACAAGTTTGTGAATGTTCGTTGGAACAATGGATTTGGGAAACGCCAATTCAACTAACTATGTTTGTAATGATGCAACTTGCGGCTTTAGTTGGCTAACCATGGTTTTCGGAAACGCACCTCAGATGTGATGAAAACTCAATGACATCACTTTGTACCGGCTGGTACAGACATCAAATCTCCATGCTGAAATTTACACAATGATCTCATCGCTGTGGCGTTGCTTCAAAATAAATTTTTAAACTAGAACGAATTTGCTCTAAACAACGCAAAAACAACCAATTTTCACTTTTTAGTGTCCTAATAGTGTTTTTAGCAATGTGGGACATATATATGACTGTCAACATCTCAAAAACTGTGTTTTGGTGTTCCGTGATCCTTTAACTACATTGTAAAAGAAAACTTGTTTTAAAATTTTTTTTTGTTGAATCAAATCATCTTTTTTCGTCATCTCAGCTAATCAACACTTAAACGAACACATTTGTATACATTTAGTTGACACCTGATTATCTTATTAAAATAACCGAAAGTAACTTTAAAACAGGGGCAGCACGGTGGCTCAGTGGTTAGTACTGTTGCCTCACAGCAAGAAGGTCGCTGGTTCACATTAATACAATTGGCATTTCTGTGTGAAGTTTGCATGTTCTCCCCGTGTTGGCGTGAGATTCCTTCGGGTGCTCTGGTTTCCCCCACAGTCCAAAGACATGCACTATAGGAGAATTGAATAAACTAAATTGGCCGTAGTGTTTTTGTGTGCGTGGGTGTTTCCCAGTACTGGGTTGCTTTTTACAGTGTATATATATATATAGCGCTTTAATAATAATTTAATGCTTACAAAAAAATCAAGAGGTCTGCAGTGTGCAAAAATCACACTTCTCTTTGTTTGAGCTGTGAAATTATTTAATGGTGCTGAGCATTATGGAACTGACAGAACTCTGAACCAATAGCGTTCGGCCATAAATAACTGGCAATGAAACAAATACTAAGTGTGCCATTTTATCAGAACCACCCCAGATCATGGGTAAACATTTACCATCACAGTGTGTAATAGTGTTCTGTGCATCTCCCAACCTAGCAGCTAAAGTAGGAGAAGCATCATATGGCTTACTTGAGCATTGCAAAATAAGTTTATGTTTAGGATAAGCAGACAAAAAGACCAGCCAAACAGATAATAAAAATCTTGTAGGGTATAATATATATGTAATATGTAAACCAAAGACCTTCCAAATTCAAAGATCTCTGTAAACGTGACACAAGGCTCCGGCTCACTGGAGACCCAAAATGGAGAGGCTGGTCCTCCAAACGTGCTGGATTGCCTGTTTAGTGGGCCAAGCACTCGATTATACACTTGGGCGGGCGTGACACACTCAGTAAAAGAGTTTAGTGCTCAGCTCGACAGCGAGGTGAATGATGTCGCTTTACGGGAATGAAATGAACGGCTGATGTACAGCTGTTCACTCCTGCCCTCCACATGCTCTAGCCGTTACCCGCTGGAGGTGGGCAGAATCTGTCTCAAAGTCAAAGGATTACAACCGTTAAAGCCATGAATCACTGTCAGAACTCAACGCTAGTAAGGAGACTTAAAACAGGAAGCCAGGTACTTTGACCGCCCACATTTTATCCAAATCCAAAAGCCATAAAGGACTTTGGAAAGTTTAAAAGCTTGATATACTTCAAGAGAAATCGAAAGACAAACTTGTGTGATGAAGTTTGGGTTTTTTGTCATTGTCACTGTAGGAATTGGATTTACCTACAGCAGTTCAAACTCCAAATGACTAAGAAAAAGTTATCGGTATGATGGTGGAAAACTGTACATTTCTAGCCAAACTATTCTTCTGCAATCTTATTCCAAAAATGGAAATAAGGGCCATTTTTATTGCTAAAAATATGGGAGAGCGTTGCTATTACGAGAATGTATTGTATTGTAATATGGAGCAATTAGTGTAAGTGTTAATGCTAAGTCAAAAATAATTCACAGAATACTTAATGATTTAAGGACAATAATTTGCTATGGTCATTATTAATATATATAATTGTTTACAAAATAAGTGTATAATATAATTAAACATAAAATGATAAAAACATTCATTCATTCATTTTCCTTCAGCTTAGTCTCTATTTCAGAGGCCTCTATAGCAAAATGAACCGCCATGATACAAACATATAATATTAATTGTACCCAGCTTAAATGTAGAAAGTTACCTGACAGAGAGAGAGAGGGAGAGTGACAAAGAACAGAGAGTAGGCCCCAAAGAGAGCCAGATAGCATTAGAGGCAGAGAAGAAAGACTCCAGAGCAGAAAAGACCAGACAGGAAAAGTTTACAATACAGTTTTGTCTCTTCCTTGAACATGTGACCAAAGCCTAAATACTGAAACAATCAACTGACAAAACCAATGCTTCATCAGTATGTGACCACACTGTACAACCCCCAAAGTCCACACACATCTTAGCCAGGCTGTGATCTTTATCAGAATCTGAATGGGTATTTTTGGTGAAAAAGACATCTTTTGAAATAAAACAAATGCATATGAAAATTTACATTCTTTCATCACCTGTGGCCTGTTTAGCAAGAATCTAAAGGGTCCAGTTTATGCCTGTATAATGATTTTGGTGTAAAAGACTTAGGGCTCTATCATACACCTGGCGCAGTAAGACGCAAAACATTTTGGCGTGATTTGTTGCTATTTTCAGACCAGCGCAACCCAAATTTTCACATTTTGCACCACGTTATTTGAATAGTAAATCTGTTTGCACCACTTTGTGGACTCATGGGCGTGCTGGTCTAAAATAGAGGTGTGTTAAGGCGCATTGTTGGTGCGTTGCCATTTTGAAGAATTAAAATAGACTGCGTCATTGACCAACTAAAAGCTGGTCTAGAGTCTAGCGCAGAGCACGTTAGTTGTGCGCCTCGCGTACACATTGCTTAATACACACAGGATGTACAGCAATTGCAATGATTGGGCTGACAGAGAGGGATCCATTTGCAGTATGTTTAATAAACAGGTCATAAACAACAGACAATTGGCAGTAGATGTAATACTCAAGTGAATCAGGAAGACAGACAGGGTCGAGGGCAGGTAGCGAGCGTTCACCATCGGAGAGCAGGCAGAGATCGGGGCTGGCGCAAGAGATTCAGGTCCAGAGAGAAGGCAATGATCAGCACAGGCAGTGAGACAAGACGAAGGTAAGCAAACAGTCCCGGTTGGCAACGAAAGATCAGTCAGAAGCAGGATAAACGCTCAGTAATGTATGCGGGGCAAAACAAGACTTCGAGTAGAGTGTGAATGCTGCTTATATGCGTGTGTGGATTGCGATCACGTGCAGTGTAATCAGCACCAGATATGGGGAATTCTGGGTGATGGAGTTCTAGAAGACAGGTGAGAGTGACCTCTGCTGGTCAATGAGGAGAATGGCTGAGACCGAATCGGTGACAGCAATACAAAAATATCTTTACATATGAAAAAAATTAAAGGATTAAAATGTTACAAAAATGATTATTTTCTACATACATATAAAAACCACTGACTCCATGCCTCATCTCAGGGTTTTTTCAGATTATTTATGACAATTTGCATTTGTATAATGTTATTATTATTAGCAGTATTATTTATTATATGCATTTTTATATTTGTTTTAATAAAAACAAGTTTAGATTTGTCCACCTGACAAATGGCTTCAGTGGAGTGCGTTTCCGTATCCACGAAAGGAGTAAAAAGTAAAAGTAAAGAGAAAGAGAAAGTAAAGAGGCCCATTCTTTAAGGAGTAAGGAGGCTAAGAAGTAAGGAGGCTCATTCTTTGTCCTCGTGCTGCAGATGGTTTGTTTAACTGTTTTCTCGCTAGAGAAGCGTTCAGTTTTTCCACTTACAAAATCTGCCATATGAATAGCAAATGCACCACGGAGTGACACAACTGACTATTAAAGGGAATGGGAGATGAGACTCTGATTGGTTTAATAGACATTATGCTCACAACACACCCTTAATTCCTTAAGAGAATGAGGACAACCCTGTTGGACCATGCGCCAGGGCGCAGAGTGTATTTTTCCGCCCTTCAAATAGCAAAAGTGGATTTGGACACACCCTTAATGCTTTTGCGCCATGCACTTTAGACTCTGCAACAAAACCGTTAAAATAGCACCCTTATAGTTCCTCTGTATAACTGTTTTTCACCTGAAAATAAATTCTTAGAGCAATACAACCCTAGCTTATTTCCCATAAGTTGATTTCTGAATATGCAAATTACTCCCCACCTCTAGTCATGCATAACCAGTTCACCAAAATTATGTTAAATGTGAAAATTATGTTATTAATAATAATAATAATAATAGCGCACTCAGGAAGTTATGCACAGGCACATCTGCGGTAAATCACATGAATAAATGATTGAATAAATCTAGTTTATTCAAAGTAAAAAAAAAAAAAAAAACTGGAGTGTTTGGGTGTTCTGTGTTTGTCTGATATAATTAGTCTACAGAAATGTGTATATTCCATACAAAATATGAATCTGATCGGTCAATTCTTGTATCGTGACTTGCGGTGCTCGCAGCATTCTGAAGATTATTTCATCTGGGTGCGCCTGGAAGGTGCGAGCTCGTCGTGCTGCTTGTGCGCCCAAGCGACTAAGATGTAAGAATATGGTAATTTTTCAAAATAAAAGATTTTTTCAAAATAAAAGATCATTTAGACTCAGAAAAAAAAATAAAACAGAAATAATTAATGTATTCTTGTGCGACCGGGTACCAATTGATCCACGGACCAGTACTGGTCTGCGACCTTGGGGTTGGGGACCACTGGTCTACAGGTCAATGTATGAGAAATATTTTAAAAACACCAGACAGACATGTAATGCAGAGTTCCAACTACATCATTTTCAAAGTCAATTTTTGGATAACCGTTGTTTTCATATTAGGTAGGTGTGGCTTAGAGGCTCCTAGCTTATTCCATACACCTTATCTAGGTCAGATGTGAGTACAAAAATGAGCACACAGCTGGGGCCAGCTGCATAAATTGCTTAAATTTTGTCACAACATATTTTGCTGTAAGGCATAACTTTTTAAAGTCTGCTGACTGCTCTAACTTGAATACTTTGAATGATTGGTTATGTAAAACTCGCTTGCATTTGACACCATCTATTGTATAAAGTGCTATAAAAATGAATGCCATGTGACTAAACTGGAATGCCAAACCGCAGAGCTCTTTCAAACATATCAACGATCAGCTGCTTTGGCTTTGTATTTATTTTGATATTGAAAAGAAAATGTGCAACATATATTTACAAATTCACCTAAAAACCGCTTCCAGCTTTCTGTGAAGCATGGTAATGTATGCTAACACTATACCGTGTTTGCCCCAGAGCAAAGAATAAGAAAGAATTTCCCTGTCAGTATATCAGGGCCTTAAATGTTGCAAAGCAAAAATGGATAAGGAGATCTGAGGTAAAATACCATTCTGGGAGATGAAAATGAACAGAGAAATGACTCTGAGTAGAAGCAAACGACAAGAAACGTGGGAATATGTTTAAGAACCATCTGCTGAGAAAAACTAGCCTGCAAACGTCAGCTGCTGGCTCGGAGAAAAGGCCCATTCTTTGTGGCAACATGCTCCATCCGCTCTAACTGGGATTACCATTAGGACATTTTCCAGGGCTATTATCCGCCTCACATGAGTGCAGCTAGTTTTACGCTTTTCAAGTAAATGTGGACTGTTAGTTCATTCTCCATGCTGGGGCTAAGTATTCTGCACATGACGTCACAAATGAAAATAAAAGCCACTGCCTTTTAGACTTGAAATTAATGATTACATACACTCCAGCCAGTGTTTCAAAAGAATGCCATGTGATCAAAGAGAAAACTCGGCCCATTTGTTTACAGGAAACTGTTGGGCGAGGGAGAAGATAAAAGAAAAGTCCTCCATCGCTCCAGAAAAGAACATTCAAACAAACCACATGTGGGGACTGAACATCTCAATGGCTCATTTTATATTTAAGATATATATAAATTCAAAAAACCTATAGTCTCTATACAACAATACATTTTTGAATTAACAACTAAATTAAGATATTAGTGGTATTAAGGCTGAAACACACTTACACAATTTTTGTAAAACATTTCATTTGGTTAATAAAAGTTTAATAACATTTCACCTGGTGGCTTAACTTGAATTAACTGAACTAAACATGAGTAGATTCAACTTGAAGACAACCCTTGTTTCAAGTCATAATAGTCAAGATATGGCTTACTTAAGGTTCAATTTGTGAATACTAGAAAACTGTAATATGGCAGTGTGGTGTATAGCAGTGGTTCTTAAACTTTTAAGCCAGCGACCCCCAATGTAAGATCGTCAAGAACTCGCGACCCCCCACTACCAAAACATATCCAAACAATAAAAATAACTTATTTTAAGTTTTATAAACAGATTTATTGCATTTGAAATCAACACTAATCAAAACTAACAGGCAAAAAATATATACATATATATGCATGCGTGAGGAAAATATGTCTCAATGACACATTTTTATAGCATAATTGAGTGACCAAAAGATACAGTACACGGGTGAACCGCTCACCGGCCCTGCACGCACTGCTTGACATGAATTTATTAATGAATCTGTTAACAATGCGTTAACTGTACTGTGTTCTCACAGATGGTGTCTGATATTGCACAGATGCTTTTGACATATACCTTATTATTTGTATACATCATTTTAATAGCAATACCGGTCTTTTCATGAGCTGCAATATTAGTTTAATCTTGGTCAGTGCAAGCCCTTTTGCGATGGTGTATGTGGTGTTAAATTTTACATATAGCTGACAGCGTCTGGTGATTAAATAAAGAATTAAACAGAACCTATCGTGCTTAAAATGTGTAGATGTGGCAAACTGTTACCTGAAAGTTCCGTCCCACAGACTTTAAAGGAACGCTTTAGTTATTTTCATAGCAGACTTGAAGCCAAGGGAAGTCTTTTATCCACTCTTCGAAAAGTGTAGATGGTGGATTAACATTCACCACGTGATCAGTAATCAGATGTGCCATTATTTGTAGCTTTAGGTGGTTTCTAAAACTAAATCTGTCAGTGTTGTTTTCGTTCTCTCATCTTCAGCACTTTACATTTTCGCGGTTGTATCTCCTGTCATCTGAAGGCAGGAGGCGTTTACTGAATGATTCAGTCTAGCGCAGTGGGCCAATAAGAAGAGCGCGAAGGCGGGACAAGCGTTGCCGGCTTTGTTTACTGCAGCAAGTTGACATGACAACAGTTTTAAACTGTTCCTGAGCGCTGCGTTTTAAGTGCAAAGATGCATTCTGCCTGAATGTGTCCTAAATACTTTATTAATTCATCAGTGATATCTTTAAAAAAATCCGAAAATATTAGCTTTCACTTATAATACTGAAAAATATATATTATAATCACTGTAAAATACACAATTTTTAAATCACTCTCGCGACCCCTTGAAATTATTCTGCGACCCCCAGTTTGAGAACCATTGGTGTATAGAAATCCATCTATTAGCCCAATGACGAAACTAACAGCATGGTCGAAAGTTAAATGCATGTAAGCCTTTTCTAGTTCTTCTTAAAAGAATTGTGTTCTTTATTAGAATTTATTTATGTAGATTTTTCAGCTCCGAATTTAATCTGACTCCAATTTTAAGTGACCATCACATAAGAACGGATCACATTCATCATTTAAGACTAAATTTAGAGTTTTGATCTATATCTGATCTCATACTCTTCAGTTATACTTCATTAGGGACCAAACGCCACTCAGAGTTTCCCATCACGAGTTTCAGCACCAATTGTAAGAGTATAAATTATCTTATGCATTTGTTTATATGGCAAAACATATTTTTTCACCAAAGAAGGTCTATACTGACTCCAAAGGCATGAGATCAGGGCCTGGTGTGTGGACTTTGGGGGTTTTACGATGTGGTCACATGTTGATTGGTCAGTTTGAATATCTCAATATTTGGCCTTTGGTCACATGGTCAAGAAAGATAGAAAATAGTTGGTAAACTATGCTCTGCCTCTTTTCCAACTCTGTACTTTCTTGCTCTGCTCCTCTCCTGCTCTGGATCTTCTCTGATCTTCTCTGACTCTACTGCTATCAGGCTTTCTTTGAGGGCTACTTACTCTTTTTGTCTCTCCCTCCCCCTGTCTCTCCTTCTACCTCTGGTAATTTTATTTTACATTTAAGCTAGGTACAATTATTATCATATGTTTTTATTATTTTATATTTTATCATTTTATACAGTTGTTTGTAATTAATTCAGCTGTAACTATATAGAATTATTGTCATTAAATCATCTCATTTTCAAGTTTTTGTGAATTACTTTTGATTTAACATCAACACTTAATTGCCTAATTTTGCAATACAATTTAATCACATAATAACAACGCTTACCCACATTTTTAGCTATTAATACTGCTCTTATTAACGTTTTTGGTATAAGATTGCAGAAGGATGGTTTGACTAGAATGTACAGGTTTTTCACCATCATACTGATAACTTTTAGTCAACCGGCAGAACTACAGTTCGAACCGCTGTAGTTTAAAAAAACATTCCTTACAGTTGGCTTAATTTTTTCATCATGTCATCAGTTCTCAAATGCAAATTAGTGCACATAGCTACTGACATTTTGAGCTGATTTTAGTATCATGCATTAATTAGAAAAGACATGCTCGTGTAGGGTTCTTGTGTTTACAAAGTCTGGTAATCCAATCTTCTGTCATTTACTGTATGTAATATCTATTTTAAAATCTGTTCTGATTTATATAAGTCAAGTTGTATAATTTAGCCTTTATTTGTTAATTCAAAGAAAAATTTATATTATTCTTTGATGCTTACAGTATAATGAATATATTTAGGCCATCTAATTTGTACTTAACTAGGGAAAAGGCACCTTTTCTCTATGTTTGTTTATGTTTAGATTTAGGTTCAGAGGTGGTTCAGAGTGCCTCTGCTCAATCTGCTGTGGGTAAACATGTGACCGGTTGAGCAAAAGGCATTTTTAAGACAAAATACAATTATATGTATTTGTAATAAATATGCCATTAGTTGAAACTAAAACTCTTTTTGCTGGGCTTGTGTTGACAAATGTATCTTTTGGCATGTTTTTTTTTTTTAATGTCACATTTCTGAACAAAAACTCATTGCCGCTCTGGATGGACATTTTTACAGTTCTTATAGTCAAAGACTATAGAATAGTCCACTATAGTCCACTATAGAACATACTAGTACAGAAGCCAATCCTCGATCGCTATACGGTGAAAATGGCCGCCTTCCAGTACAGGAGCCAATCATCGATCACTATAGACTGACAATACTCTGGGGGAGGGGCTTGGACCAGACGTGAGTTTCTGCAGATTTTGTGTGATTTGGACATTTAGAAATTCACTGATTCTATGAAATTCAATCGTAAGCTTGGCAAGCAGTTTTGGAGAATTTGATGTTTCCCCATTCAGACAGAATGCCCGAGCATACTGCCTGAGAGGCATTTCAAAAATGGTCACAGAGTGAAATGACTTGGCTCAAAGGGACATTGTTATAGTGTAAAAATATATTTAAAGTCTGCAAAGAGTTCTGAAAATTCTAAAAACATTATAAATGTTGGAAATGTATTGGTGAAAAGCATTACAATGACGTTTGGAGACAAAGAAGACATTGTGAAGTTGTGAATTGTAGAGTTAAGAATTGTTAAGAGATTTTCAATCAATTTTGTATTGATGACACTACAATAATAATAATAATAATAATAATAATAATAAAAAAATAATAATAATTATGATAATAATAATTCTCCCCATGTTCGTGTGGGTTTCCTCCAGGTGCTCCGGTTTCCCCCACAAGTCCAAAGACATGCGCTATGAATTGGGTATGCTACAATTGACCGTAGTGAATGTGTGAATGAGTGTGTATGGATGTTTCCCAGTAATGGGTTGCAGCTGAAAGGGAATCTGCTGCATAAAACATATGCTGGATAGGTTAGCGGTTTATTCCGCTGTGGCAACCCAAGATGAATAAAGGGACTAAGCTGAAAAGAAAATGAATAAATGAATGAATGAATAATAGTAATAATAATAATAATAATAGTAATAATAATAATAATAATAATGATAAAAATAAATAATAATTATAATAATAATGATAATAATAATAACAACAACAACAATAATAATAACTACTATGTATTAGCGTCAGTGATTGTACCGCTCAATCTTGAGTTACTATTCTTCACTAAAGTCTAATTTTTTTTATAATTTATAAACATATTTATTAAAATACATGTAATTTATAGTTCACATCTAAAACGCATGCAAATGTGAGCTCTACCACTTTCTATTTTGCAAAGTGAAATGGAGCTTGCACTCTCAAGATATATGCGGTGGCTAAGCAACCACGAGTTGCACTTGCCTTGAAGATTAAATTTCAACTCACTGTCTTAAGCGCACTTAAACATGTATGGCTATAAATGCAATTAAGCTAACATTAGTAACATCCATTCAGGTAGTAGCAGCATTTGAGATGTTTGTAGAGATTAAGATGTTTGTTTTTCAACCAATGGGTGTGGTTTCAGTGCTGCCAGTAAACACGTCCCAGCATATAGCTTTATGTCCTGCATATATTGCCTATTTATGATTTTAACAGCTATTTTAGTTGCATGATGAAATAATAAAATAAATATCTTTTTACCCAGGCTTTATAGCGAAGCAATTATGAAAAAAAATTTGACCATAATTATGTGCAGACCCTATTGTTGCAAACCCCTATAATCACAATGTTGTGCTTAACCTTCATCCACATCATTTGCTATTTTTCCCCATGGCAGGACATATTTTAGTGCTAGTTTACTATGATATATGCAAAATATGCATTCACAGTATGCTAAAAATATTGAAAAGCTAAAAATGTCTTTGCTACATTATGTTATTCTCACTAACTGTATATTATGCATAATTAGAAATAACGAACCCTAACGTATAATTATCTTTCTGTCTGTTTGTCTTTCAATGCATCTATCAATCATTGCAAAAGATCTGTCATCTGCATTGATGTTTGCTTGATTTTTAATTGATTGGTAATCATTTTGCAATCATGATTCACAAAATCAAACAGAATTGTGACAATCATAAGATTACCATCTTGATCAAAACATTCTTTCAACACCCAAACCAAATGAAACTCAACATATTGTGCGATAAAAACAGTCAGTTGTAGGCAACACAAAAACACAGCTTGTGTTTTAACAAAAAGCACATTCACACATCACTCCCCGTCCCTGCAATCAGGCCTCTGATTACTGCTATTTAAAACTCAAGTGAGCATCTTCATAGCATCCGCATATCATTGACAATATTTACAAACTCTGTGCCCTGGCAAAAGCACTAAATTTAGTCGAAAATTGCATGTATGCCAAATATTGCAAGCTTAAGAGATGCTCGTGAAAGAATGCTGATTGACAAGCGAGCTGAATGTACAGTGAATAAATTCTTAGGTCACATGTTGTCTACCACTCAGCAGAGCATCAACAAGAACAACCGAGCCCTGTATCGAGACGCATCCAATTACAGTTCATTTCATCCACAGATTGTTTTCACAATACACCCAAGACACTGTTTGAAGAATGTCGCTGTTATAATCACCAGTGATGTAGCCCTCGTGGATCACTGGAGAACACACAAACTACACCACCCCATCATGCCCTGATGTCGCACACCAGGTTTAGGTCACCTTTTGATTACACACAGACACAGTTGAAGCTGTTCAGGACTGATTACATGGACTATATACACACCACTCACCCACATCCGGGTCTTGATTCCATGTAGTGTGCATTTTTTATTATATTTTATTCTTATTTATTTTGTGTTGTCACTTGTCACTTTATGTACACTGGAAGCTTCTGTAGCCAAAACAAATTCCTTGTGTGTGTGAAGCACACTTGGCAATAAAACTGATTTTGACTGATTCTGATTCTGATTACCAAGCGTTTCCCTGTTTAGTCTAGCCATGTTTTGAGCCTTGTTTGTTTATATTGTTTATGTATGTTTTGCCGCCTGCCTCGGCCATTCGGCTGTTATACTGACTACCAACCCTTGTCAAACCCATTATTACAGTAAAAAGAGGAAATCCTTCTGTACCTGATACAGGTTCCTCCATTGCGGCAGGGTTGGTGCTGGCAGACTGCGGTATCACAGTTTTGAATATTTTGGCCCCTGATTGCTTCCCCCACCACATACAGCTCTTTGGAACCCATCTGCAGTTCACGTATGCAGCCAATGAAGCCAGAGACATTCCCACTGTTGTGGTGCAGCTCTGAGACGGATGGAAAGCCACCAAGAAAAGTGTGACCAAAAACTACCTAAGGGTTGAGAGAAAAATAAGGTGACATATGGTAACAATTCTGACAGTTTTATTTTGTTAACATGATTCATTTCACATTAACCTATTACATAAAGTGCTTATAGAAAATCATCATAGCCCTTTAAAATAATGACTTTGTTTGTCACACAGCCTGAAATCAAATCACATTCCAAATAACTTTTCCAGCCTTTGAAATGTTTTTGTAGCCTTCTAACCCGTGCCTTTCTACAACTTTATCCTAAATAAAATCCATTTATTTGATTCAGAACAGTGTAAAAGCAACAATATTGTGAAATGTAATCTTTTTTTAATAATTTAATGCCCAGCTTGCACATTTCTTAGATTTTCAACATTACATGATCCTTAAGAAATAATTTGGTCACACTTTATTTAAAGGTACATTTGCTGTTAGTAAACCATTAACTATGACTTTTTAATTTGATGCTTATTAATAGCAATTAAAGTTCTGAATGAACGCATTTGTTGTCAAACACACAACACAAACTGCTCTTATACTGCTTGACTACAGCCATCAAGTTACTGCCACTGTTTTGGAAGCAAAAGGAGTACATGTACTGTACTCTGTGACTTGGAGAAATGACTTCTATGTTACATTTGGAGTAGGTATACTATTTGAAAAGAAAACTTGAACAATTAAAAAAAATCTGGCATTCTATTATCTGTTACCTTGAAAAAACCTTGTCGACTAAAGCATTATTTTATGTAATATTTTAATATTCCTTTTCATCATACTCTGTTGTTCAAACTGGTCTTTGTAAACGAGCTTTTAGGATTGGCATGTTTTATGTGTTATTAATTATTAAACCCCCTGAATTATTAGCCCCCCTGTTTTATCCCCCCCAATTTCTGTTTAACAGAGAGAAGATTTTTTTCATTCAACACATTTCTAAACATAATAGTTTTAATAACTCATTTCTAATAACTGATTTAGTTTATCTTTGCCATGATGACAGTAAATAATATTTTACTGTATATTTTTCAAGACACTTCTATACAGCTTAAAGTGACATTTAAAGGCTTAACTAGGTTAATTAGGTTAACTAGGCAGGATATTGTTATTGTTAATGTTAAGTTATTGTAAAACAATGGCTTGTTATGTAGACTAATCGAAAAAAATATAGCTTAAAGGGGCTAATAATTTTAACCTTAAAAATTAAAACTGCTTTTATTCTAGCCGAAATAAAACAAATAAGACTTTCTCCAGAAGAAAAAATATTATCAGACATACTTTGAAAATGCACTGTTACAAAATTTGGGAAATATTTACATACACACACATATATATATATATATATATATATATATATATATATATATATATATATATATATATATATATATATATATATATATATATATATATATATATATATATATATATATATATATATATATATATATATATATATATATATATATATATATATATATATATATATCCATTTAACTACCCCACCAAGAATGCATTTCTTAACTCCTAATTTCACTAGTTAACATACTCAATGCTTTTTTTCCAACATATCCCATAATTTCTAAAATATCAACCTCTATCAAATGTCGGTTTACGGTACCAGAATTAATACATATACTATGAAAAATCTGAAGATATGAAGTGTAAGACCAATTTATTTAAAAACATATTCAAAACAAAACATTTTTGTAAATCCTTTTTTCAAGTATGCCATAAAATATTTTAGATTCTCATTTCTTTTTTTTTTTTTTTACAATAAACCCAAACTCAATAGTAGTAGTGCAAAAGGATTATGTTTGTTTGATTTTTTTCATAAACCAACAATGCTGTGTGTGTAAACCATTGTTTAAAAGATCATTCTTTAAATTACTAACTGTCATTTTAGTTATTAAAGTAATACTGTAGTACTTAAGTAGGGAAAGAGATTTCGAATAAGGTCATGCAGAAAATATAAGTAATAAACAGTCAATATCTTAATAATAAGCACGTAATAAGCCACTAGTTAATAATGAGAATTGGTACTTAAACTAAAGTGTTACCAATAATTTTAATAAGGTGATTTGATGGTCAACTATATCTTACTATCATCAATGTTGAAAATGACTGCGATGCCTGATATTTTAGTGGAAACTGTGATTTATTTACTTATTATTAGCAATATTATTATTTTGTTATTATTATTATTATTATTATTATTATTATTATTATTATTATTATTATTATTATTATTATTATTATTATTATTGGATGAATAGAAAGTTCACAATGACTGAACTTACTTGAAATAGTTTGTAACAAACACTTTTAACATAAAATAAAACAATTAAAAACACTGGGAGCATAAACAATATAAAAAAATTATATAAAAAGCCACATCTCATAGATAAATATGACTTATTCTTTCCTACAAACTGATATGCAATTACAGTATGCAGAAACTGACGTTCTTGAGTCAATGGCTCTTGAAGCCTGGAATTATAATTGGATATAAAGAGAAAAAGTTTGTCTTTTATATGGAGCCACTGCAGCCTAAAGGACCTCTTGCTGCTTCTTTCCTGCATGCAGCAATCACTGTACATTTATTATATCGAACAATTAATTATTCTCTTTTTTATTAAAATGATGTACTGGTTTTGATCATGGCATGATAGAACATCAGATTGGTGAAGAGTGTCTTTGCTTCTTATTAATCTAACTTAATAATGTTGGCTGGCCAACAAACATTTGTACAATCTTTTTCCTAGTAACAACTACTCAAAACACATTACAACCCATTAGCAAGCTCATGCATAAATATTTTAAAATTTCAAGGCCTATAAAGCTTTCAAACCTTCAATCTTTCAGAATTTCAATGCAACAAATGTATTTATCTTGTCCGTTTTACAGACATTTCGACAATCAACACTTCAAAAAAGCCTCAGTTGTTTTATTTTAATGCAGCTCTATAAATATATTTGCAAGGCCATTATTTTCTGATTAGGTCTCTTATAGTCTCTTGAAATAGTCTGATTATTGCAGCCCAGCTCTCTGTGGTTGTCCACAATTAAGATGCAAACATTTAACTAATGATTAAAGTTAGTATTTTTGGAACAAATCTCATTATACCAGCCTTCAGAAACACTGTGGTGCTTTCGTTTTAGCCATAAACTACACGCTTTTAGTTCCAATATTCAAAAATACTTAGCATAGATTTCAGTGAGAACTTTTAACCCTTTGACAGACTTAAATAATTACTTTTATTTTCCCCAGACCAACTTTGAGCCATTAAATCATTACAAATATAAAGCTGCACAAGCAGTCACTGGGGCAGTACCCTTTCAAAATGAACACTTGTACCTAAAGAGTTTATATTGCTACTTCAAGGGTACATATTAGTACCTAAAAATTAGTACCTACTTTTAGATATTGATTTGCATCTTTCAGGTATCAATACTGATCTTTTAGGTACAAATATGTACCTTTTAAATAGGTGCGTCAAAGACAGCTCTCGTACCTATATTTCATTGTCTAATAATGGGGAGGACTTTTAGATCTACTGTGCATCAAGCCAACTGAGTAACATTTACAAACAACAGTTTAAGGTAACTGTTAAATATTCTAGTTCAAATCTGATTCTAATTGATATATTTTAGAAAAGGTGTATGTGCATATACAAGCAAATGTCTTAAATAACTGAATGTGTATAAGGAGCAGGTTTACCTCTGACACCGGCTCATCCATGTATTTCTGCTGCTGATTAGCAGTTCCATTATCAACAGCTATTTCAATGAAACAGAGCCGGCCATTGTTTTGAGATGGCAATGCATATCTGAGAGAAAGAGAGAGAGAAAGAGAGAGAGAGAGAGAGAGAGAGAGAGAGAGAGAGAGAGAGAGAGAGAGAGAGAGAAAGAGAGAGAGGAGGGAATACAGTTCAAGAATGAGAAAGTAAGACAGAAGCAGGGCAAAGGATGGAGGAATGAATCGCATTAGATCATGCAGCATTCACAATAAATCCATTTAAGCATGAAAACTACACAAATTGGTGAAGGGAGTTCTGGGCCACTGCTAGGCCACTGCACGCAAGAAAAATCATTTCAAATTTCCTCACATGCAGTCAAAATATACATTTTTCTGTCTCCAACTTTTGTTGTTCTACTACTTTAGCGAAATGTTCTCAAGCATCTCAAAATGTTAAAAGACAACTCATTCCTGCATACAGTGAACAGCATATATGAGTACACCCCTCAAAAACCTATCTTTTATTAATATTTTTCTATAAGATGCTATACAATATTGTATTTGCGCACATACATTAGATCAGTCAGTACTGAAGCCTAATCTTAAACTGGGCTGACAAAATAACTTACAAAAACATTCCAAAAATGACTACACTTAAATTTATATGTGAGGGAAATATTAATTAAAAAAGAGGAATATATATATATATATATATATATATATATATATATATATATATATATATATATATATATATATATATATATATATATATACATATACATACATACATACATATATATATATATATACATATATATATATATATATATATATATATATATATATATATATATATATATATATATATATATATACACACGCACACAACAGTTCTGTCTGGTTCTCGAATCTAATTGACTGATAGCCGTGCGATATTCCCGTAATAACAGCACACTCGTCCAGGCTCCTCACACTTGTGTATTACTCCGCCTACATAGAGTGACAGCACATGAATAAACGCACTACAGTTTGACAAATATTGCAGCTGTTGGACAACGTAATGTACTTTTGAGGCTTTTTCAGGCTAAATGTAGTTGTTAAGATCACAGCTATGCAGTTGATTTATTAGAATAGTGCCTAGTTTAAATATTTATAATTTCGGAGATACAGAGCGTCGGCATCCATCAGACTGTCATCCTGAGCAGAGTAAGGTTGATGTTCTGTCACAAGACAGAGACAGAGACCGCATAATAACCCCTTAGAGGAAAACTCAGCATCATTTGAAACTACAGCTGATCATATCATTATAAATCTGGTAAGTGACACTCTGTCGATCTCTCTCTTTTGTATGTTGCAGTGCTGTATTTATACCATAGTGATTTTAGTGTGAGATGTTACTCACATATGCATTTTGTGTTGGCTGCTTGAGTGATATTGCTCATATATATATTATTTGCTAATAAAGTTATGCTAAAGCACCCAACTGAGAACAGCTATACCTCAGATACTTATTCTGGAATCTACTGGTGGCTCTGATGTATGACTTTTTACTGATTAAACAAGAAATGCAATCATTTTAGGTATGTCTAGAACAAACCATTCTGATTAAAGGCAAAGTTAATTTTATGACTTCATACAAAAACTTTGTGCTAGTGTAACCCCGCCGGTCCTATACCACCCAACCTACTCAGAGCTGGGATCGAACCGGCGACCTTCAACACGGGAGTCGGTTGCTCTAACAAGGAGTCTGAAGCCTCTAGCGTCTGTCGCTAGAGCACTTTTAGAGGTTAGAGAAGTGAGGTTTACCTGCACAGCACTTACTAGCTGGCCTCCGTTACACTAGATCACAATGTGGCCATTATTTGCTGTTATCTGAGTCAGCCAACTGGTGAGTAACATAGCTTCCTGCCAGATGCAGTAGAGTAATACAAACAGATATAATTGATTTGATTTTTTTTAATCGCATTTGCTGTATGTGCAAAAACCTTTATTTTGTAATCACTAAGACATCACAATAATGTACATAATGCAATAAAGAAACAAACAAACACAAAAAAAACACACACACTCACCTGTTGCTTCATGTGTTCAACCAAATCTAGATAATCTAGAGTCTCATGTGATATTGTTCATTAAACAATGCTGTTGTGGAATTTGCAACCCAGGCTCATTCTGAAACTGTACCTCTGTATACATTTCTGGAGACCATCAAATACGTCCCAGGAGGTACTTTTTTTGCAGTTATTGTTTTTGCGAATCCACGAAAGGGCCGCTGTGTAGGCTTTTTCAGATCTCAAATTTCTCTTGTGAGTGCCATTCGCGCCTGCTGTTCTCTCGTAAATCCACCAGAGGCCGATATTGACTGACTGTTTGACTGACTAAATGACTGACTGACTAATCAACTGACCCACCCTCCCCCTTCCCTAAACCTAACCAATAGTATTTTAAAAAGCACAGATTGACCAGCGCCCACGCACCTCCCTAAACCCAACCGACAAATTTAAAAAGCAATTCAGCAAAAGGAAAGCCCTTGTCTGATTTTTCCCACGTTTTACCACCTTCTCACCCGGTTATTTACTTGTTTATTTTATTTTTGGGCTCCTATTTTTGTCTTACCTGCACTCTGGAACCGTTCTTCACCGGACTCAAACCCCGTCATCGTGGTCATCTCCTCTCTGCATATCAAGTCCGCCGACGTACATGGCGAGCTAACTGGACAAACTGATAACAGCCAGAAAATCTTCCATACGGAAGTAATCGGTCAGCTGTTAAGCATGAAAAGGAACAGGAACGTACTTCTGGCTACATAAATCACGATCTTCAGAAATGTATATAGGGCTACATTTTCAGAATGAGCCCATGTTGGTAATTTGATAATCACACTAAACGATATCCCATTCGCAGGTGGAATTAACAAAACAATGTATCAGCCAACAGGGAGTAAAGCTGCGGTCACATTAGAGTTTGAGCATGCGATATTCTGTCGTGCTGCGCTGCGAAAAGGGGCGGGATTAAACTAGTTTATTAGACATTTAAAAAGCAAGCGATTGCTCCATGTTTTAAATTTCTGTCCAGAGAGGTCATGTTTTGATCCTGATGTTCTCACGCAGTCAAGCGATGCAATTTGCTACCTGTGAAATTTGACGCATGACCCTGTGTTTCTGGTCTGACGCATTCGCGTGCGTATGAATGGAAGTCTATGGGAGGAAAAGCCCAGTGTGACCGCAGCTTAATACAGTTTCACATACTCACCAGCATCAGTGTTTACTTGCACTTGGCACTTAACAAATGTTAATTTTAGGCCTTGCGTGTGATGCGAAAGCCATAGATTTTCTCGCTGTCCAATCAGCTCTTTCAGCCACTTGAAAAACTCGACACTTGCTTATTCGAGTATCAGCTTTTGATTTCAGCCCATGTTGGGTTCAGGGCAAGAGGGGAGAAAAAGCTCCTTCTCCTTTAATGACCAGATGCGAGCAATCAGGGCGATTGCCCTCATGCTAATTTGAAACAGCCTTGCAGGACACCTCCCTGAAGGCAATCAAAGCCCTACAACTTCAGGTAGCACTAATTACAACACTGGGGAAGTTATGAGAGTCGCTCTGCATACAGATTGACAAATTAATGCCCGATTGGGACCACGAGAAGGAAATTCAACGTGACTGACAGCCTGCCGCTGAACCAGTCCTGCTGATGAATCCTGAACATAAGGACATGAGCTGATTCGATTGTTCGCTGAGGCTCCTGCAACGACTTTAATATTCTGATATTAGTCCAAGTAGCATGATGTTATGAGGTACTAATTATTTTAATCATGGCTCGATAATCGCTTTAGCTGCATCGGACAGCTGTTAGCATTTATAGAGACTTCTCAGCAGGCTCAATGTGCCCTGTATGATTTTTAGTAGAGAATAGATAGGAAGATATTTCATATAAATAAGAGGAAAAAAATAAGAGGCCACTTCAAAGTTATTATTGGCTCTCAATATTTGCCATAGGTGATAATAAACTATTGATCACATTTTAAAAAATTCATATAAAAATATCATTGTTTGGAGCATTTATTTGTGAAAAAAAAATAAAGTGGAAATTGTTCAATTTAACATATTTAAAATATGAAATAAAAGAAAACAACTTAAAATATTATCTGATTTTGATAGACATACATAATTTTCTGAAAATAAATGCTAATGATTATATTTTCATACATTTGAAATAATATGCACATTATATACAGCATATAATATAAGTTTAATACTATTAACTACTGTTTATAACAATAGTAATAAACACAAACACTTTAATATATAAAAAAACAACACACGCCTTCCACCAGTGCCGATATACAGCCATATCACACTCTGACTGTGATATTGCATTTAATCAACAGTTTGATGGCATATATGTGTATATAAAAAAGAAAATCAAACATGGAGAGTCTCAAAAATCCTTTTGTATGAGGAACTTCTTTCTTGTGCCGTTCATACACACCCAGGGGCGTAGCGGACATTTTAAAAGTGGGGGGGAGGGGGGCGGGGGGGTTTGAGATCATATGTTCATATAATTATTAATCACCTGTTTCTAAATGGTCTGTCTCTAAAAGTAAGGGGGACGGACCCATCCCCCCCCCCCAGTACTAATTCACCAACATCACTTTAGAGCTAGTATTTGAATGATTCTCTAGCATAATATCTAAAGTGATGACAAAACAGGTGATTTTGCTCACTTTTTAATGCTGAAAAGCATGAAATGCCATCAGAGATTTTCCATTATTCTTTGTTGCAATCGGGAGATCACAATAATTAACCCCCCCAAAAAACCAAAGCCAGATTACTACCAGATTACTATGGCATAAATACAGCACTTCAACACACAAAAGAGAGAGATCAACTTAGAATGTCACTTACCAGTTTTATAATGATATGATCAGCTGAAATTTACACTAAATTTTTCCTCCCCTAACGACTTATTATGTCGCCATCTTGTGGCACAACTGTCTTTGCTCTGCTCAGTATGACAGGCCGATGGCTGCTTATCTCCGAAATGATACATTTTTAAAATAAACACTATCTTTATAAATAATCTGCATTAGTTGCAACATAACTGCATTCTTACCTAAAAAGCCTCAAAGTACATTATGTTGTCCAACAGCTGCAATATTTGTCAAACTGTAGTGAGTTTATAGATCTGCTGTCACTCTATGTGAGCGGAGTAATACACAAGAGTGAAGAGGTTGTGAGAGTGCTGTTATTGCTATCCGCCAATCAGATTCGAGAACCAGACAGCGCTGTTGTACGTATATTTATTAATAAATAAGACATAAATTATTTATGTATTTATATAAAATAATATATATATATATATATATATATATATATATATATATATATATATATATATATATATATATATATATATATATACACATATACACACACACACACACACACACATATATATATATCTATTTATTTATATTTATTTATTTATGTATTATTTTATGTAAATACATAAATAATTTATGCCTTATTTATGAATATTTTTCTTTTTAGGCTATACACTGTTTTATTTTTATTTAATCAACAAACATTTATTTATCAACAAATATATTATATTCAAATTATATTTTAATTAACACTATAGTATCTTTGTATTTGTTGATTGAAAGTGGGTGTGTGACTATATCTTTTTAAACAAACCAAAGGCATATTTCAGGCAATGCTGTGGCCAATTGTGTTTAAAACTAAACTCTTAGCCAGCTCACTGTGTTACTGTTTTCTTCTCTAGACTCACGCAGCAGTTAAATGCATCCCACCCACTGAGATCTACAGGGGTTGCTGCCTTTAAAGAATTAAATCAAATGAACCACAGGCAGCAAAAACAGAAAGAGAAAAAACTCTGTGCATTTAAGCTGGACAATATAAACATAACATTAAAAAGAATTTAAATGTCATGTTCTAAAATGCGGCAGATGACACAATCTTAAATAGCTAGACACTAAGACGGTTAATATGTCTGGAGGCTCATATTGGAAAGATCTAAGGGAACATCTAGTGCAGCGGTTCAGTGTCTGTGCTGATTTAACTGGGCCCTGGTGTCACTCTTTCTGATGAGCTCTTGTGGACACACAGAGGCAGTCCTGAGGGAGCAAAATGAGCACGCTGCTTATTTACACTGAGAGAAAGGGCACAATGCAGTCATGTGGGAGTCTCAGTCAGATCTGATTATCTGTTTACTTGAAGGGAAACTTTCTACAACTAAACTCTAGCTTTATGGTTTTACTGATTGTTTTGATTTTAGCTTCTTTTATACTCACTACACTTAAAAAAGTGTTGCATGCAAAACTGTTGCAAACAATTTATTTGTGTTGAATTTAAACAAACAAATTAAATTTAATAATGTTCAACTTAATTTGTTTGTTTAAATTCAGCCCAAATAAACTGTTTACAACCACTTAACGTAAAAAAATTGAGTAAATCCAAGGAATCATCTTTGAATAATTTCAGTGTAGTGGTGTATTCATTTGATCAAAAAGGAGTAAAATTGTTCATATTATTTGAAATAAAGGTAACCCACTGGTCCTACTGCTCCCAACACGGTCTGAGATGGGAACGAAACCGGTGGTTCTTTGTAAGGGAGTCGGTTGCTCTAACAAGGAGGCTAAAGACCATGGCCTCTATGTTGCTAGAGCACCTTTAGAGGTCAGAGGAGTAAGGTTTACCTGCATAGCACTTGACTAGCTGGCCTCTGTTACACTCACCCCCCTAAACCTCACTACCATCCTGGACAAGCTACCACATGTAACCCACCGTTCCTACTGCACCCATTCCGTTCTGAGCTGGGATCGAACTGGCGATTCTTTGTATGGGAATCGGTTGCTCTGACAAGGAGGCTAAAGACCATGGCCTCTAGCGTCTGTCGCTAGAGCACCTTTAGAGGTCAGAGGAGAAAGGTTTACCTGCATAGCACTTGACTAGCTGGCCTCTGTTACACTCACCCCCCTACACTCACCCCCCATTCTGAGCTGGGATCGACTGGCGATTCTTTGTATGGAAGTTGGTTGCACTAACAAGGAGGTTAAATTCCATGACCTCTAGCGTCAATAAAAAATTTTTTCCAGCATGAATTGTTTTAGTGAATGGAAAGTTCTGAAGAGAATAATAATAAAAATGTATATTTAAATATATTAAAAGTTTAGAATCAACATAATTTTGTTTTGGAAAAAAAAGTAGATTTTTAGTCATTAAATTGATCAAAAAAAGACAGTACAATTCCTTTTCTCCATTGGCAAAAGGGATTTTAACAATAACTGTGCTATTATATGTTCACATTATATCTTATTTTTATACTTATTTTTTTAAACAATTGTGTATAATATCGGTTTGTGGAGAAAGTACAGAAAGTTCCACCTATCCAGACCCAAAGCCAGCCTGGTGAAAGGAGTGTTTTTTTTCCTCAAAAAGTGGACCTTCTTGCAATTATATGCCTCTTTTTCAATTTAATTATGAAATTTAAATACTGCATTTTAAGGCCATTTTAAGCACTGTTCCCAATTAGCATGTTGGATGGTCATCATAACCACACTTTTTGACTAATTTAACCAAAATAGTATTAAAGAATGTCGATAAATAAGATCCAAGACTTAAAAAAAAAATTGTAAAATGTTTTCTCAACAATACAGTAGCGAAAGATGACTTCTCTTACATCAGATTACACAGCTGGATGTTAAATTGAAAATTATTTGTTAGCATTTGCAAAACCGATTAGCTGAAGTCACAGTGATAGCAACAGCAGAGGATTCTGCTTGGTCTTAAAGCATTTTTTCAATGGGTTATTTTCACCATGATGGCATAGCAGTCAAAGTTGGCCAAATGAGCTCATGTATGGGACAAATTCTGGACCATTGTCAATGAGGGGTGAGTCTTCCGAACCACCCGAACACCCCCCTGGCTACAGGAATGCAATCAGGGTAGCTCAAAATGGTGAGCTCAAAATGGTTATATTTGTCTGTGTGTGTATGAGAAAAATTAAAAGACTGCTTCAATTATTGGTTCTCTGATTTTCAGAGAATTCTATTCTATTACATTATATTTATCTTTATAAATAATTGAAATACTTTATTACATTGTCATTTTCTATTTATCTAAATACTAAGATAAACACACACCTACACCATTGCAGCTGGTTTGTTGGGTTTATGGCAATGGCTTATAATGTTTTATTAAAATATGGGCAGGCACTAATGCACTCCTGCTGCATTATGCATCATGGTTTTTTATCAATTAATATATCTTTGTTTGCTAGGCACATACATACACAATGCAAACACATACGCACGCACGCACGCACACACACAGTAAATATTTGTCTTGTATACATGCATGGATATATGCTAAAAACCTCATTTTAAATGCGGTCTATTCATTTGACAGATTTTGTATGTTATCATTGGCTCGCAGGGCTTGCGGGGGCCATTCTGTGCAAATGTGCTCAAACCTGATGCAACATCATGACATGACATGCACACAAGTGCTGCCGTTCAACAACTCTGAAATCTAAGAGCTCAACATGATTGCAGTTCATGCCACACTTCACCAGAATGGAGGCTAGGAGACACAGAGCATCCCAGCGACACTACTGGCCAAAAAAAAAAAGGTTTAAAGTACTGGCAACAGATGGCAGTAAAACATCATGAAGCTACAGCACTGCAATACAGACACACACACATATATATACAGATATATATATATACATGTACACACAAACTGCTGCTTCTGTATTGGTGAAAACAAAGGCAGAAATTAGAGATGACTTTACATCATGCCACACTGCAAATCCAACAGCGATGTTCAAGGTGATAATCTCAGATCAGCATCAACACAATTCAATGACACTACAGATGAATATGTGTTCATCTTAATTAAAGGCTATTAAATAGATCTACAGTTCATTCACGCGTCCACTTCGACCTGCTTTTACTGCTCCTCGTCTAAATGAGAGCCATTAAGAGACACAATTGCTGCCACTCATTGATCATTTTTTATCACATTGTCCAGACATGTCAATATAGCTCACACTTATTGTGTCATCATAAGCAAGCCAAGATGAATGTGGAACAGAAGAGCTTTGTTCCCGCATGCATGCTTCTTTTTGAGGGACGTACTATAGCGCGGCAAAGGCCGGTGGCATGTAGCGGCGCTTCGCTTGATCTCCCCTACCGAGGGAGCAGATGAAGACAGACGCAGCCCCTCACACTCAGCCAGCTGCACAGACTTTCTTGCATTAAAGTGTCAAACCATTTTTTGCATAACAAGCTCACTCGAATGCCTGTAGTTATTTTGGGCACTCTGTGTTCTTAGTCATGTCTCCAGCTGATCTTCCAGACCCAAATTACAGGCGCGCCCTACGGCTTCAAGACGAGGCTCCAGATGAGTTTTTTTTTGTGGGAGTCGTCTTACTACTTTTCTGATTAAGAATAACAAGAGACAAATATTACTCCAAGAAAGCGGGTATATTTTATAAGTGCGCATGGAAGAACAAGTTGAGCAGCAACTGTACTGAAGATGTCATAATTACAGGAAGAATGTAAAAATTAAATATCACCAATCGCTGCAGCACTCCTGCGAAATTGACTTTACTAGCCTTTATTTTGACATATGCTATGAAGCAGGTAAGAAAACTAAGGTTTTCTAAATATTAAATTTTAAGATTTTTTAAATATTAAAGCCATTTAGATCTAAAGCCAAATGTGACCACATACATCTTTATTTGAGATTCCTACATCATCTGAAATCTGAATAAATACGATATCCACAGATGTTTGGTTCATTAAGATAGGATAATATTTGTCTGAGACACAATTGTTTGAAAATCTGGAATCTGAGGGTTCGAAAAAATCAAATACAGAGAAAATTGCATTTAAAGTTGTCTAAATGAAGTGGTCAGCAAAGCATATTACAAATCAAATATAGAGTTTTGATATATTTAAAGTGAAATTAACTTCATGGAACTTGATCTTTACTTAATATCTATTTCAAGAGTTCACACTTAGCTGATGATTGATTATAAAGTGAGCTTGGCATCCTGTCCTGGGAGAGAGCCCTGAGCTCATAAGATCCTCGAGCCTGGGGCTCCCTCCCATTTTCAGGGCGAGAGGAGAGTTTGAGCTCAGGTAGGTCTCGAGAACTCCCCCTTATTTAGAGCTCATGACAGATTATAAATTGCTAATTAGAGATATACTGCCGGTTAAGAGCTTGACTATAGTGCTAATTTAGATTCACCAATTCACTTATGGCACATGTTTTTGGACTGTGGGAGAAAACCGGAGAACCCGGGGGGAAACCACACGATCACGAGTAGAACTTGTAAACTGGCTTGTTAAGGATTTGAACCATTGACTTTCTTGCTGTGAGGCAACAGTGCTAACCACTGGGCCACCGTACCATCCTAAAAAAGGGAAAGTTGGAGGAGTGTAAGGGGGGATTCGTCAAAGCGGAGATAACTGAAGTAAGAAACTCTGGTTATTTTTAGTAAGTAAGGAATCATCTGATTGGTGAATCATGGGTTAGTTCATGCGGGACCAGCCGTGATCAATCATAAGCACTTGCTCCTCTCAAAATTAGTTTATAAAAAAACTTCACTTTTTGGCATAAAAGAAAAATTTATCATTTTGATAACATATTATGGGCTATTGCCTAATATATATATGTGCAACAAAATATTTTGTGGTCTAGGGTCACATATGCAATCGATATTGGCAACATTGGTGACAAACAGGAGTAAAAGAACAGTTTTTAAAATTTAGGAGTCGCAGATTTTGAAGCCCAGTATAACAAAAACTGAATTGATTTTGAATTTGATCAGTTGAGAATACTGATTAAAATTTAACCCACAAAAAAACCTACATTTTATTTTATTTTTTGTATATTTTGCCTTTATTTTGACAGGATAGACAGGAAGTGAAGTTGGAGAGAGAGAGAGAGAGAGAGAGAGAGAGAGAGAGAGAGAGAGAGAGAGAGAGAGAGAGAGAGAGAGAGAGAGAGAGAGAGAGAGAGAGAGAGAGAGAGAGAGAGAGAGAGAGAGAGAGAGAGAGAGAGAAGGATGGGATCAGGAAAGGTCTGCAATTCAATACTCAAACTCTGACCACATGTTATGTTCTCTGTCCACTAAATGCACTGAGAAAATTGCTGAACACTTTCAGAAAACCTCCCATTTATTAGTGTTAATCTGGAACCTGTTGCAAATTTCATTAATTCTCAATCTCAATGGTCAATCGATTCAACACTGCATCTGAAATTGCTCATCAGTGAATAGGTTAAGAATCTACATCTCGAGATAGAGTTCAAATTCTCTTAAATATTGAGACACTTTGAGTGAACAAACCTTTATTCAAAGGATGCATTATTCATTATATAATAGATTTAAATTATATTTATTTGCAATTTTTATCAAATAAATGTAGTCTTGGAGAGCATAAAAGATCAAAATCAAAAATGAAAGAGATTTCTGGTCACACAATTTTTACACTTTATTATAAGGTTTAATTTTCACTAATAAAAAACTATTAAGACATTTAGCTCAAATAAGCTCTACTTATTTGTTGCTTGTTAATAGTAAGTAGTTGGGTTTATGTATTGGGAAACACTAGGGTTGTAGAATTAGATCATACTTTAAAAGTACTAATAAACCAAAGCCAATATCTTAACAATATGCAGGTAAAAAGCCAGTACTTAATAGTGAGAATCAGTACTTAAACTTAAGCATTACCAGATGTCTGTTAGCATAAGAATACATTCCTCATAAGCTCCGTTTGATCGTACTCAATAGGAACGGATGAAGTGGACGCCCACAAACAGATGCATATGGAACAGTGTACACCATGTAGGGACCATGTGAACTGAATGACTTATCATCTTTTCCAGGAAAATGGTGCAAAAATACTGATGACTCATCTTGCACTTCACAGATGTCAAACTCCCTGTAGAACGTCCTTCCTCCTGATGCCACATGCAAGCAGGTCCAGAGCACCAACACGTTTTCCTTTAAACGGATGAACTAATCCACATTTTCTGTTCGAGTGCATTTTCTTTCCCGTGCTGTCAAAGTGTTTCATATTCAAACTCATTTCATGGTCTTACATGCACCATATAACCAATGCAAAAACCAAACTTGACGGAAAGCACCACCAAAATGGGGTCTCGGTAGTAAATAAACAGGAAAGAAGCAAAAAAATAGCTGCAGATCTAATGCATTGATCCATTAAGAATGCTCCTTTTTGTATTCAAGAAAAACCAGCAGTGGTTCCCCTGGAATAAATGGCATACATTTAAATAATAATGCAAGCTAGGGACTGGAAAGTTCATGTGTAATAAAGGATGGGACGTGATGCTGTGTAATGCAGCGTCTCGCGCTTGTTGACCTTTGGCTTCGTGTGTGAACAGAAATGACTCACAGGCTTGGGTGGAAGCCAATCGCAGGGGAAGCATCTGACAATGCAGACAGATATAGACACATGAACACTCGCAACAGACTTGGAGGAACTCACAGGGTAAACAATATGTCACCACCGCAAGCCTTTAACCTAATTTAACCTGTCTGCTGCGTAGACCAGTATTACAGCAGATTTAAGCAAGCTCAACGCTGAAAAGCCTCCGGCAATACATATGCAAGATCAACAGACCACATTCGATGGGTAACCTTACATGCAGCGCACAGATCATGTTGACTGCTAATGGTATGCATATGCAAAAGAAGCCAACAGTGCGGTATAATGCCTGCTTGCACTATATTTATCCATAAGACAGATATGAGAAGAGGAGGGCCGGACCGCTCAGAAACAGCACAGTCAAACTGCGTTCACAAAGTATGAATTAATAAGATCAACGTATGAATAAAAGATTGTTCTTCAAGTGATCTGAATACATCAAACATTCACAACAGAATATCATTCCCAGAAATGGGAGAACGAGGTGTAAGTTTCATCTTTAAAAACTCAGAGGTGCGCTTTGAAGTCTGGAATCTGGATCAGCAGTTTAGGAAGGCTGATCAAAAAGTTTGGACTGAAGTGTTTCCTCCATCGTCTCTTGAAGCGGCAGTACTGTATGTTGCGTGGTCGCCCCATCTTGTCACTTGATATGAATTTATGTGAGCTGAGTAAGATCAGATATGATAGAAATGTATTGATCCCTAAGGGGAAATTTGCTTGTCACGATGGCACAGTGTCACGCAGAACAGAACTGTGCATCACGGGCCAGTAAACACAAAAGGGCAAGACATAGCAGAACAAAATGAACACCATAATAGAGTGAATCACTCGCAGTACCTCAAATAAACACACACTAGCTTGCATGCATGCACACACACACACAAAGTAAACACAATCATGGGACCTTGATTTCTGCAGATAACTTTTGATATCGAAAGGTTTAACAGAGACTTTTACTGACATGTTCATAAGTTTGATTTAAATTATAGTACAAAATATAGTATTGAGGAGGCGCAGTGGGTAGCACAATCACAACAAGAAGGTTCGATATATTATTGGTTCGAGCCTTTGCTGGCATTTCTGTGTGGAGCTTGCATGTTTTCCCTATGTCTGCGTAAGCTAAATTGTCTGTAGTGTATGTGTGTGAATGAGTCTGTATGGATGTTTCCCAGTGATGGGTTGCAGCTGGAAGGGCAACCGCTGTGTTAAACATATACTGGATAAGTTGGCGGTTAATTCAGCTGTGGTGACCCCAGATTAATAAAGCCGAAAATGAATGAATGAATATGGTATTGCGTTTCATATACTGTTTTTGCACAAATATATTTGAATTTGAATTTGATTTTATTAAATGGGATAGCCCCTTGAGAAGAACCATCTCATTTTCGAGGGGGTCGAAGAGAAAGTAAAAGTCTCTCTTTGTGTATTTTGTGTAAACTATTTCATATATCTGCAAAATTGTCGAAATTATTGTCCTGTGGGTGTCTTATAACTGACTATAACGCCTAGTGAGGCTCAGTGGTGTTTCTGCCATTGAATGTGAAATAAACATGCAAATGATTTATATTTTTATAATTCTATATATTTTTATAAAACGCAGATAATAAAAAATAATAAAAGTTTAGAAGTAAAAGATTTTTTTTTTTAAATAAATGAAGGTTTAAATGAGCATTACATACAAACATTTTAGAGAAAATGTCAGACAGGTGGGCCTTCAAAAATTTATCAGAAACAGAAGTGGGCACCGAAGTGAAAATGGTTGAGAACCCCTGTCTTAATTAATCTAAAAGAAGAAGGAAGATTGTTACAGTCAAAAGGAGCTTTGTATTGAAAGGACCTACGGCCACTTTCTGTTGTAATTCTTGCAACAAAAAAGCAATTCTGTTGTATATGTCGAAGTGAAACAAAAAACTGCTTTAAATAAGAAGGGAAACTAAAATAAACACATATAAAAAGAAACAAATACAAATGATATTGTCTATGGAACTTAGATTGAAGCAAACCAAGAGATTCGTACAATATGCACTGATGGGTTCTTTCAACACAATCTCACGGCAATTCGTAACTTTTTGATTTAGTGGCTAATTCGTACAAATTCGTACGATCTAATTCGTACAATTCAGTATGATTTGCTCATCACCCAATGACGGTTGGGTTTAGGGGTGGGGTTAGGTGCCAAGCCTCCTTTTTAAAATCGTACAATTTAGTACGACTGAACTCTGAACTCGAATTAGTCACTAAACTGATAAAATGTAAAATACTTACGTTTTCTTGTGAGATCAGGCTGGTTCTATACAGACATCTCAAAACAAACCTACATACTGTAGAGAATTAAAGATAGTATTTAAAGGTTTTTAATTAATATCAAAGGTATTGTTTTAAATAATATCAGCATAATCAATAATAGGGAAAATTAATTAAGAATTTTTTTTTTCTTACTTAAAATTAAAAACAATTAAAAGAATAATAAAGAAAACCTAAGCACCGATATGACTTTTTAATTATGAAATCAATATGGGGTTTAAAGGACAGTTCAGTATCGAGCCAAAGACCTAGATTTTTTAATTCGTCAACATTAGACAAATGTGACCCATCATCAAAACTAATATTTATGTCTACCGAATGCAACCACTGAGATTTTTTAAAGAACACCATACTACAAGAGTTCTTTTTATTTGAAAACTGTATATTGTTTAAAACTGCTAAACATGTAAATAAAAGTCTCTTCAAGAGTTCACACTTAACTAATGCTTGATAAGGTACATGCTGTCCTGGGGGAGAGCCCTGAGCTTGGAGGATCCTCGAGCCTGGGACTCCCTTCTGTTTAGTCGGGAGAGAGGGGAGTCTGAGCTCAGGTAGGTCTTGAGAACTCCCCTAAATTAAGCTAGAAAAGAGGAAAGGAGTCGGGTGGATGGGAGGATTCTTCAAGAAGATGGCTAAGGTAAGGAGATTAGGCTATTTATGTGCATTTGGAATCATCTGATTGGTAGATGATGTGATTGTTAATGCGAGACCAGCCAAGGTCAATACAACAATACTGTTACTAACATAAAAAAACTATTTTAATTTTATGGATCCTTAAACAAACTGAGTAGCAATTGTTAGCAACCTATAGAAAACAATGTAAAGATGTGGTGTGACGTGGCGAGGTTTAGTCTTCCTGACTATCAAGTTTTCAACATAAGAGTCCCACATACATAAGCTTAGATAAACTTAAAAAAATAAGGGGGAACATTATCCTTGCTCTAATCTCACTAGTAAACATTATAGCCAATCAGACACAGCCTGGGGTGTGCATATTAATGATCCCATGTGCATTGTAGCAGTCATGTAGTGTGTCTAGTTCTGATTGACCTGTTTTTCACCAGGATTTTACACTCATGGGACTACATGAGAATGAACAAACAATGGTGATTGAGGCTTACAGTATGTCATATCCATGTACTGAACTCTTAATATTCAGCAATGCGTAGGTATATCCAGATTTTCATTATATAGCACCTTTTAGAAGCAGCTACGTATATGCAACAGTGTACTAAAATAACACTGAAAGCTAACATCAGTTCTTTTGTCATTAGTATCTTTAGTTATTGATGCAGCTAAATGTGTACAGTTGACATTTATTATCCAGTGGATAATACTACACACATCAGATACATTCATGTAATATAAAGGGTGAATATTAATTAAACTTAATATTTAGCTTTAAGTAGTATGGATACACTGCTATATAAAGTTCTGTGTGAACGTAATAGCAGAGGAATTATTGCAGTTGATAAAAATGTGTAGGTTCGAGCAGAGCTCACAGCGTGGGATACTGTTTTCATCAAAGCTATGAACTCAGCTTGACCTTTTGTTTGCACTCTCATGAATGAACCGCAAGCAAAAACCAATTGCAACTTTAACAGCTTTGGATTTTTAAATGTACTGTTATACAGGGTTAAGTAAATATATAGTATAATACAAATCTCTTTCAATTCAAAACTCTAACTTTTTTGGAAACAACATTATTTGATGCATTATTATTCATTCATTTTCTTTTCGGCTTAGTCCATTTATTCATCAGGGGTCACCACGGCGGAATGAACCGCCAACTTATCCATATATGTTTTACGCAGCGGACGCCCTTCCAGCCGCAACCCAACACTGGAAAACACCTATAGACTCTTGCATTCACACCCTTACACTATGACCAATTTAGCTAATTTAATTCACCTGTGCTGCATGTCTTTGGACTGTAGGGGAAAACCAGAGCACCCGGAGAAAAACCACACCAACATGGGAAGAACATGCAAACTCCACACAGAAATGCCAACTGATACAACTGACTCGAACCTTTTGCTGTGAGGCGATCATGCTACCCACTGTGTCACCATGACCCCTGCATTATTATTATTTAGTGCGAAATGAAGAAGCATATATATATATAACACAACTCACTACAAAATTGTCATTACAGAGAATACATAATTATAATTTAACATTATTTGGCATGCAATGCTCAGAATAATAAAAAAAAAAAAACTGAAAAAAAATTCTATTTATTTGCTCCATAGGACAAAAAATAATAGCAATTAAATAAGCCCAATTATTACAAATTTTACATTTGAAATAAATAGTTACAATTGTGAAGACTTGTCAATAAAATGGATGCCGGTTAACAAAGAGTGTACAAACTACGGTGGAGCTAGACAGTGCTTATAAGGCATGGGCTGCCCTGAAAACATGATTTTTGACATTTTGGCGGGTCTCAAAAAGGATTGACAATATGTTAATTTAACGAGGTTTCGGTATTGTGCATTCATGCACGGCGGCAACTTACACCTCACTTAAAAAAAGATAACTACACATGCTATTCTTGTCATGAGCATCAAGGTCTGGGGGTGCTCAGGAGCAAAGTCCAGTCATGTAAAAGACTGACAGCCAGATGCTTTCATATGAACATTGAGACACTGCTTATTCATTTTCCAAAACAAATGATGTGATGTCATGTTTCGTTTTATTTGCTTCATACAGTAGACCAATTCAATGTTTTTTTTTTAAACACCGTGCCATTGCTGTAAACATGTTGGACAATTTAGCTAAAAGCAGGTTAAACTTGACAAAACGAAAGCCCTTTCAATGGTGTTTCTTTTATTTTCCAATTCGTGATTATGTTTTACCGGAGTGATCCTGTGTTTTATAGCCTACATCATTGTGGCAAGGGACTCTCAAGATCAAAGCGACACCCCCATCCTCCTCGCCCTCCAAAAACCATGGTATAGTTCGAACACTGAGTGTAAAACATATTTTCAAAAGCAAGGGACAAAATATGAAATTTTCTATTAAAATTTCATGCTTTTTTACATTAACACAGCCAAAATTATCACCAAAACTAAAATAAAAAAGACAATAAATGTCCACAAGATGTAAGAAATGCAACCCAGGCTCATTCTGAAAACATACCGCTATATACATTTCTGGAGCGTGCCAAATATGTCCTAGGAGCAACATTTTTTTGCCGTATTTGTTTTCGCTAATCCACCAGGGGCCGCTATGTACACTTTTTCAGATCTCAAATTTCACTCGCAAGCGCCATGCCTGCTGTTCTCAAGTACATCCACTAGAAGCTGCTGTCGGCTGACTGACTGACCCACCCTCCCCATTCACTAAACCCAAACATTAGTGTTTTCAAAAGAAATCCAGAAAAAGAAAAGCACTCGCCTGATTTTTACCATGTTTTCGGATTTTACTACATTCTCATCCTGGTGTTTACTTGTTTATTTTATTTTTGGCCTCTGTTTTTGTTTTTGGCCTCTTAAATATTTTCTGGAACGGTTCTTCGCAGGACTCGAACCCTGTCGTCGTGGTCAACTCCTTTTTGCGTCTGCTGACGTACGCATACCGCTCCGTAGCATTCGTTTTAAAGACTAAATGCAGCCATACGTACTTCTGGCTTTTCCAGGTATTTGACAACATAAACCATTATTTATAGCAACTACTTAAAAAAATCATTCCAGTTTTTTTTTAATAATACAATTCAAAACATATTTAAAAGCATGCTGACCTGAACCGCATTTCTGCTGGTGCTTAATGCATATTGCATTTAAAGCGTAACCCCAAACTAATAAGCAATCCATAAGAAATGGTGGCAACGTGACATGTTTCAGTTACACAGACAATTGACAAGGTTTCAATCATTCTTTAGCGGGACTCAACAGCTGCCATAATTCCGCTGGCCTCATCTATAAACATTGACATCTCAAGTGCTGAAGGACTTTGGCCAAATAGACCGTTGACACAGACTTGAGCATCTCAGACTCCCCGCATCGCTCTCAGGTATATCATCAGAACACAATCATTCACATTACTTTCTCCAGTGCTTGATTTTCAAGTGACCATTTACACAGCCGGCAATGCAAAGCCCGAGATGATGGAAATCCACACCGAGAGTTTGAGATAATCAACACCATCGTTTGAAATCAAGTCGCAGGAAGGAGGAATACACATTTACACAAAACAAATCTGTATCCGTCTGACCAAAAACTGCATTTTTCCACATTATAATGGCAAAATCGGTGAACACGGTTGAGTATCTTGTATACATGGTGTCATAGCATTGCTAACTTGATGCTGCAGTCAAACAATCATAGACACACACACACAGGAAAAGTATAAATTGTCAGTTGTACAGTCTGTGCCAGATGCATCATCCCACTGTGCTGCCAAATGATGATGTTTTACATGGATACTGGATTAAGAGGGAAGTGCAAATCATAAAGTTGTTTATAAAGAAGCCATTAAAATTTCTGTTTTATGCATTAATTGCATACACAGTGCCCAGCATAAATGAGTACAGCCTTTAAAGAGCTCTCGATTAAAGGGGATCTATTATACCCATTTTTGCAAGATAAAAAAATTCAAAATAAGTCTCTGATGTCCACAGAGTGTGTATGTGAAGTTTCAGGTCAAAATACGACACAGATAATGTTTTATAACTCTTTAAAATGGACCCTTTTTATGCTTTGATCCTTATTGTGCCATTTTGGTAACTGTCGCTTTAAATTCATATGAGACTGTGCTCTTTTCAAAAGAGGGCGGAGCTACAAATTCTTAAGTGTCAGCATAGTGGCAGATTCAGAAACAAGACTAACGTCCTATGCTAATAAAGGAGAGATGCTATGCTAATAAGGGAGTCACTAACGGCATGTACAATGGAGAACACTTTTGCTGTCGTACACTCTTGCCGACAGCTAGCTCACATGGTTGCCCACTGAAGCTAAGCAGAGCTGCGCCTGGTCAATAGTGGTGTTAGTGAGGCCAGCAGGGGGCACTCAACCTGCGGTCTGTGTGGGTCCTAATGCCCCAGTATAGTGAAGGGGACCCTATACTGCTCAGTGAGCGCTGTCTTTCGGATGAGACGTTAAACCGAGGTCCTGACTCTCTGTGGTCGTGAAAAATCTCAGGATGTCCTTCGAAAAAGAATAGGGGTTTAACCCTAGCATCCTGGCCAAATTTGCCCACTGGCCTCTGTCCTTCATGGCCTCCTAACAATCTCCTAACAATTTGTATATATCCTGTACACTAGATTAGCTAGCATCAAAGCCAAAAATGGAAATAATTGAAAAAATTTACTTTGAATGTATTAACTTATTAACTCATAGTGCAAAAATTAGTACACCCATTGAATATGTTAAGGAAAAATTAATTCATTCATTTTTCTTCGGTTTAGTCTCTATTTTAGAGGTCTATTTTAGAGGTCGCCAGAGCAGAATGAACTGCCAACTATTCCAGCATATGCTTTATGCAGTCCCTTCCAGCTGCAACCCAGTACTGGGAAACACCCATACACACTCATTCACACACACACACACACACACACACACACACACACACACACACACACACACACACACACACCACGGCCAATTCAGTTAATCCTTTTCACCTATAGCGCCTGTCTTTGGACTGTGGGGGAAACCGGAGCACCCGGAGGAAACCCATGTGAACACGGGGAGAACATACAAAATGCCAACTGGCCCAGCCGGGACTCAAACCAGCGACTTTCTTGCTGTGAGGCGACAGTGCTAACCATTGAGCCACTGTGTCATCTGTTAGAGGAAAATATTAAATACAATTTTAATAAAGAGGAGAAATCAAGACAATCAAAACAATATTCAATCATGTTGAAATTTTGGAGTTTGTAATTTGTTTTGCAACACCTCATTTGAATTTATTATGCTTCTACTGCTAAAATGTCTTATTTTGATGCATATAATCGTTTAATAAAACTGTTTAAATACATCAAATTATAATGTATTCACATAGAAATTGATCAAAATATTCATTTATTTCAAAGAGGGTGTATTCAAATTTATGTTGTGCACATATTTTCAAATTTTAGGGAATAATGGTAAAAATTTTCTGTGCAAAGGATTTGTTGCCATTTAAAACATGACTTTTTTCTCTCTCAGTGCGATTTATTACTCAACATATGTTGTTTATAATAATTCCTTTTTTCTTTTTACTTTTTATAATAACTGTTTATATAATTTTGCACTATAATTACATAGCTAATTATTGTAATGTAATCTATGCTATTACTATAATTATATGTTGCATGTTTTTATCTTGTGTTATAAATAAAGGATTTGCTGACAGCTTAAACACGACTTTTACCTCTCAATCCAATTTATTACAAGACATATGTTGTTTATACAGTATTATAAAATGAATGTGTAAATTTGCTCTATATAATAAAAAAGGAATATTATTTTAAATGAAGGAAATTAAAAATAATAAAGTTTGTTCACACATGTAAAAGTTCTCGTGTTGTCAATCATCATCAAGTCTAAACGACAACAAAAAACAGCCCATGTTGAATCGGAATTTAGGGATATGCTGTACAGATTGGGCAACATGGTGGCTCAGTGCTTAGCACTATCACAGCAGGAAGGTCGTTGGTTTGAGTCCTGGCTGGGTCAGTTGACATTTCTGTGTAGAGTTTGCATGTTGGCATGAGTTTCCTCCGGGTGCTTCTGCCTCCGGTTTCCCCCACAGTCCAAAGACATGCGCTATAGGTGAATTGAATAAACTAAATTGGCCATAGTGTATGAGTGTGTGTGGGAATGAGAGTGTATGGGTGTTTCCCAGTACTGGGTTGAGGCTGGAAGGGCATCCGCTGTGTAAAACATATGCCGAAATAGTTGGCGGTCGCTGTGGCAACCTCTGAAATAGAGACTTAGCTGAAGGAAAATGAATGAATAAATGCACAGAATGAGCTGGCCATTAATTATATTAGCATGTCTATGGATTTTTGGTCAGGGTAATTATTATTAACTAAAATCATAAAATAAAATAAAAAATACTTCAGAAATAAAGAAATTTAAATAACTAATAAAAAATGACTGGATTCTACAAAATGGCTTCTGAATATGTATTTATTTACTATAAAACAAAAATAAAACAATAAAACAATATAAAACTATCTAGTCAAAAAATTAAACATTTAACCAAGAGTAAAAAACAAATGTTAGAGAAATTAAAGAATTAGACATACAACAACAATAACAAAACTGCACAACCTAATTACAACTAAAATTGCTTAAACTGAAATCAAAATGGAAACAGTACTAAAATGAAAGTAAAAAGACGAATCAAAACTCGGACAAACTCTATAATAAAATATCCATTATAGCAACTAAAAATAACACATGCACATTAGTCATGCACACTGCACCAGATAAACAATAACATCAACTCAATCAAGGTAATTAAAAAGAAATAATTAATTAACATTCCATCCAGACGCTCTCCTCTAATGAAAGGTAGCACATTCCTTCCAGCTGCATTAACATTCTGCCTAAGAGCCATTTGGCTGACCTTGATCCAGAATCACGCAATGCCTGATCTCATCAGATCTCCACTGCTCCTGCAGACCCATGGAGATGACCTCAAAATCAAGAGGCAGAATTATTGATATCCACAATGCCAGCTTTATTCTCACCGTCTGACAGGAGGAGGAGATTAGACGCTCGTGTCGGTGCGTGAGGGTCAGGGACAGAGTGCGCAGACAGAGATGAAAATGGCAAGATATTATGATTACAATCAACCCAAAGGGGCTCTGTTATGCTTCATATATGCTGTCACTTCATATATGCTGCATGTCAAGTATGAAACACATCTGCAAAGATAAACGATTAACCAAGTATATGATACTAAATGTTTTAAGGGAAAAAATATTAATTCAATATAAATTAAAGTACATTCATTTAAATGCATTATTTTATTCTATTCTATTCTATTCCTGAAGATGTTAGGCAATTTTTTTTCCTTCACGTGCAGTATCATATTACATTAAAACAACTCTCTCCTATCAGTCCTTACTTCATATTCACATGATCGCACACAGTAGCTCAGAGTGAGTCACAGGGGCAAGAATGAAATCTTGCTGAATGAAAGTAAAACTGATTTATTAAATGAAAAATGAAATGCCAAAAATTACATGAGTTTAATTTTAAGTTCAATTTATGGAAAGGAGTTTAATTTTTCATGTGAAACTACAGAATCCAGTCAGTGGAGTATAGATAAACATAGTGTTTATGGCATAGAAATCATGAAAATAGAAATAAAATACCATTCATTACATTTTTTTAAAAAAGCGCCTAAATTGTTTTGCAGTTTGTGATTTTGTTTTTCAGTTGAATAAAAATTTTCCATTCATGCATTAGCAAACATTTTGCTAATATTTAAAATTATAAAAAACTATTTTCCATTCACTATTTGGCTATTAGCTAAATATTTTGCAGTGTTTGCATGCTCTTACTTCCAGAATGAATTGGAATTCATTAAAATAGAATTTGATTAACCTTCATTACAATTTGATTTAAAAAAAAAGCTCCTAAATAGTTTTGCAATTTAGTTTTATTCTTAGTTGAATAAAAAACAATTTCTTAAAAATTATGTAAAAATCTTGTCTCATCTCATGAAGTAAGCGTCTCATCACACCCCTAGTAAAAAACGTTTGACAACATGAAGAAATTAAGTCAGCTGATTAGTTTTCACAAATGTAAGTAGATTCAACATTAAACTATTCAGCTGTCGCCCCAAAAACTCAAGAATTGTGTTGCTTCTTATATTCAATAAGTAGTTTAAACAGAGTGTGGTCAGCTTTCTCATAACAGTCATGTACTCTTAAAAATGATAGATCAAAATTCAGGTAAAATACGAACAAACTAAACTGTTGGATTAAAGGTTGGTTAAAATGAAAAATAAAATATATGTTGTTTTCAGTGGTTACATTTATATACAGTATAAATGTTAAAGTGTTGATATAATGGTGTATATAAAAGCAGAAAAAAGGTAATAATCTTTGTCTTTGATAGTTAATTTTTAAATAAACATTTTTTTTACAATTTATATTGATTGTATATTGATGTTAACAAGCACAACTTATTTAAATGAAAATAATATATTAGTAAATGTTGAAATCAATGCTGTAAAAATTCATTCATTCATTCATTTTCCTTTGGCTTAGTCCTTTAGTCATCAGGAGTCACCACAGCAGAATGAACCACCAACTTCTCCAGCATAGAATGCCCTTCCAGCTGCATCCTAGTACTGGAAAACATTCATACACACCCATTCACACACATACACTACAGCCAGTTTAGCTTATTCAATTCACCTATAGCAGATGTCTTTGGATTGTGGGGGGAAACCGCAGTACACGGAGGAAACCCATGCGAACACTGGGAGAATATGCAAACTCCACACAGAAATGCCCACTGGCCCAGCCGGGACTCAAACCAGCGACTTTCTTGCTGTAAAAATGTTGGTCATTATTATATTAACTGATTAATCAATATTTCCGAATGAAACCAGTGACACTTTACAATAATCTCATTAGTTATATTAGTCAACATGAACAAATATCGACTAATTAACTAACATGAATAAAAAACAATGAGCAACATTTTGTTACAGCATTAATTAGTCTGTTAAATGAAGTTGATAAAAATGTACATGTTGAGTACAATGATGTTAGCAAATGAAATCTGCATTTGGATTTTTAATACTTTTTTTATATTAAATGAACACAAAGAAAAATATACGACAGAATACATTTGATTCTCAGTTTTCTTTTTCAAATGTGAACGCAAAACACTTTGTAAAATGCCAACAGGTGAATAAAAGTCTCTCGGCTGCCTTTTAGCATGAGTTGTTGGCACAGCATGGTGCATGTGTGTTTGTTTGTAATGACGTCTTTAACTTGCTGCTATCTTAATGTTATTTAAATGACAATACTGCACTCCTTTTAAAAGGTTTTACTTGCTGGTGCACATTGGCCAATTCAGCACAGTCTTCTGCTCACTGCTTCAGACATCATGCTGTGTCAATTGCTGCTTCAATTTTTAACTAGAGATGGATTTCTTTTGATGCCGTCAAACTTGCTGTTGAACCTTGCTGCTTTTAAAGGCGCTTTATACAAATGCACAGTTTAAATGCTTAAGACACTTTTTTGACTGTTATCATATGCCACCTGCTTGTAAGAAAACAATTCAAGTCTTGTATTTCTTGCTTCATGCCTGTGCTTTGTAACACTAAAGGTTTTTAAAACATATTATTTAAATTAAATAAAAATATTTATAATATATAGAATTGAATTGAATTTATTTGAATTGAATTAATTTTAATTGAATTTGAACAAATAATTGTTGCAGTTTTAAGGTGCTTTCACCTTAGATTGATTGTTTTGTTCCAAAACAGGGATTAAAATTGTTACAATTGTTGATCTTTGTTCTTGGTGCGGTTCGCTTTCACACAGCATTTACATTTAAATTTATATAGTGCTTTTCTGGACACTCAAAGCGCTTTACACATTTTTGGAGGGAACCTCCTCATCCACCCGCAGTGTGCAGCATCCACCTGGATAATGCCACGCCAGCCATATTGTGCCGACTGAACACAATTCCACTGATTGATGGAGAGACAGAGTGATGAAGACAATTATGATATGGGGTAACCATCCCATATCATAACCATCCCATATCAGGCCATGATGGACAGAGGTCAGTGGGCAAATTTGGCCCCTTAAACTCCTACTCTTTTTTTGAAGGATCCTGGGATCCTGGGATTTTTAATGACAACAGACAGTCAGGACCTCGGTTTAACATCTCATCCAAAAGATGGTACTCACTGAGCAGTATAGAGTCCCCATCACTATACTATACTACACTATACTGGGGTGTTAGGACCCACACAGACCGCAGATTAAGTGCACCCTGCTGGTCTCACTAACATCACTTCCAGCAGCAACCAAGCTTTCCCATGTGGTCTCCCATCTAGGGACTGACCGGGCACAGCCCTGCTTAGCTTCAGTGGGCAACCATGTGAGAGTTGCAGTCCTTATTTTAATTTATGATGATGAGCATTAAGACATTATAGGCGAAAAGCTGCACTTTCATTTTTAATGGTGACACAGATTAGTCATCTAAAATAAATCAGAGGTAAAACTTTCTCATAGCTGTTGGCTAGAATTATGCATTACAGGCTTTACATTATAAAGAGAAATAACAGATAAACCAAGACTGCAGTTTGGTCAGTATAACGGATAAACAACTCTCATTAATAGTTAACATGCTTTCACTTATCTATTCGTCATGAAACGCACATTAACATAATACACTGTGATATAGCCTGGTTGGTTAGTTAGCTGGTTCATTTTGCTTTCTCACTACAATCGATTCGCTCCAGAGTTCGTTTCAAACGAGCCGACACCAACACATACAGGCGATCTCGGACCAATTGGTTTGGATCAGTGTTTACAGGTTTCAGAGTTTACGGATCAGAGATTACAGGTTTTACATATGCCAAATGAACTGTGCTAAGGAGGCAAAAGTGCAAGGTCTCCAAAACAAAAGTCAAGGTGTGAAAGCACCCTAGTCTATTACAGGTCTGTTACATAATATTCCAATGGTTGGAATATTTGTTTATTTATTTATTTATATATATATTATTTATATATTTAATTGAGTAAGTATATATGGTATGTATGTATGTATATACAAACATACCATATATACTTACACAATTGAAGTCTGAATTATAAGCCCCCCTAAACTATTAGCCCCCCTGTTTATATTTTGCCCAATTTCTGTTTAACGGAGAGAAGATTTTTTTTAAACACATTTCTAAACATAATAGTTTCAAAACCTCATTTCTAATAACTGATTTATTTTATCTTTTCCATGATGACAGTAAATAATATTTGACTAGATATTTTTTAAGACACTTCTATACAGCTTAAAGTGACATTTAAAGGTTTAACCAGGTTAATTAGGTTAACTAGGCAGGGTAGGGTAATTAGGCAAGTTATTATATAACAATGGTATGTTCTGTAGATGATCGAAAAAAATAGCTTAAAGGGGCTAATAATATTGACCTTAAAATGGTGTTCAAAAAATTAAAAACTGCTTCTAGCCGAAATAAAACAAATAAGACTTTCTCCAGAAGAAAAGTATTATCAGACATATTGTGAAAATATCCTTGCTCTGTTTAACATCATCTGGGAAATATTCAAAAAAGAAAAAAATTCAAAGGGGGGCTAATAATTCTGACTTCAACGGTATATAGGTAAAATACTGATGCTCCAAATGAACTATTTTAACATTTGTATCACTTATTTCTATTGCATTATATCAGATATATTCTATTTTTTATTGTTTTTTTAACAAATTCAGTGAGGGACACTGAGAGACCCAAAACATCTATTGACATCAATTTCATTATACAGACAAGGCAATTATATAAAATATTTTGAGCAAAATAAAATAGAAATATCATTAAATCTATATGTATGTATGTACAGTATGTAGGTACCTGTAAATGGATGAACTATCCCTTTAACTGCTTCTGATGCTCCAGCTTAAAGATGTCAAATGAATTAATTTCTCATTTTACCATCTGCAGTTATTTCCAAAGGATTATATGCATATTTTCCACAGTGCCTCACAACATCATTCAAAATAATATTGAGCATAGATGTGCCAATGTCAAAAGAATGACTCATTTGGTGGAAATATTGAGAACAAAGAAAGCAGACATTCAGAAAAGTGCAGATGGCACATCTGACAATATCTCCATTCCATCAGCCAGAGTATTTCTATACAGACAAGTGACAGAAGGAGAGAAACCTTCTCCAAGTCCTAAGAGATGAGACCACTGAGTCAAACAAGACAGCAGGAATATCTAGAGAAAACTGATACAGGCTGTCGGATTGTTAAGTTAGAAGTGCTTGGCATCTAACACATCCCCTATGGGAGAAAAGCTGTTCAAGAAAAGCATCAAATATACAGTTGAAAGCAGTGGCCAAAGACTACTGTATGCATCCACAAAAAACTAAAGTACAGCTAGTTAATAAAACATGACATGCAATAAGAGATAGATCAACTAAAAGTGAAAAATACTGTATAGCTATATAGCTGTTTCCATCCAAAGATGCTAATTAAATATATGCACAAAACTGGAATATCGATTATACTGTATGTTTTGCGAATAATGCAGTGTTTCCTTCCAGTGAGTCAAATACGGGAAAATCATCCATTCCTGATAAACTGGTGGCAAATACCAAAAAGAAACATTTAATTTGCTGTGGTAGGAGAAGCAGCAGGAGTCTTTTCCTTATTTAAAAAATTACTTGCACCTCAGAAGATAATGGCGACACGCAATGAACACAGGCTGGCAAAACAGTTCTGGAGGTAATAATGAAATAATGAAATAGTTAAGGCACTTCAGAATGACCAAAACCTTTTACAATACAGATGTTTTACAATGTACTCGCTCAACTGGTTTGTCCATAAATGCACCTATTTTTATCATCACATGATCTCTTAAAAGAAAATCTAATTCCAGACACATTCTGAAAACGTACCCCTATATACATTTTTGGAGAGTGCCAAATACATCCTAGGAGGAATGTTGTTTTGCAGTTTTTGTTTTCACAAATCCGCCAGCAGCCACTGTGAACGCTTTTTGAGATCTCAAATTTCTCTAGCGAGTGCCATTCGCACCTGCTCTTCTCACGTAAATCCACCAGAGGCCGCTGTCAACTGACTGACTGACTGATTGACTGACCCACTGTCCTCCTTCCCTAAACCCAACCGATAGCGTTTTCAAAAGCAATCCAGAAAAAGAAAAGCCCTCGCGGCTGCCTGATTTTACCACATTATCAGATTTTACCACATTATCACCCTGTTATTTAATTGTTTATTTAATTGTTTGGCTTTTGTTTTTTGTCTTACCTGCTGTCTGCAACCATTCTTCGCCGGACTCGAACTTTGTTGTCATAGTCAAAGTCCGGTCAAAGTCCATCGGCGTACAAGGCGAGCAATTGGACAAACTGGTAACAGCAGAAAAGCCGTCCATACGGAAGTAATCGGTCAGCTGTTAAGCGAGAAAAGGAACGGCGTCATAGCGCCCCATAGCATTTGTTTTAAAGACCTCGCACCTCTGGCTACATAATTAAAATGATCTCTAGAAATGTATATAGGGGTACATTTTGAGAATGAGCCTGTGTTACAAAATCACATGACCTTTTTAATACGCGCATACTGAAACTTATACAGTAAAACTGTTTCCATCATAGTTTATGCACATTTTTTCTTATCAAATGAAAAGTTTATCCTACTCAGTTATGTGGGTGGGGAGTATTTAAATGAATCACGCAATGTGATTTACTTATATTTGCACTTCTCAAATTACAGGTATTTGTGCCAAGGTGATGTATGTATGTTTTTAACTCATCTTAAACATAAAAATACCATAATATGTTTGCGAATATTTAAGAAACATGCTAAGTGAACCTACTTGATTTATCAGAAAAATATTTCTAAAATCAGTTATTCTCCTTTGTCTTTGTTTTGTCTGTGTAACTCTGTGTAACTGCCCACTGTCAGTTTACTCAATAATATTTCGACACAGCGGGTTGTTTTAATGGAAAACATTGTATTTCATTGTAGTCATGAAGGCTGCATCAATGTATGCAGATGCGGTCAAAAATGCAAACTCCGGAGCACAGTACAATGCTACATCTGAAATGAGACGCAAATTCACAGTTATAAAAATTCACATGAAGCTATTTTTAATTAGCAAATAATACAAATACAAACCTAAAAATTAGCTGATCATCTTACTGTAATATTATCAATGTTTTGAATTCAGACTGCAATACGAAGTAAACCACTAGGTGTCAATCCTCCATACTGGACTTTTAAATTCTTAATAAAAGCGTGTATTAAATGTTGCGCTTGAAAAACAGCTGCAGTTCTTGTTGCTAAAAGAGGCGGCACAGAGAACAGAGAGCCTATGGTATAAGGTATAAGACTTTCTTTAAATACATATTTATTTGGAATGCCAGAGGAACACATCATCCGAACATATTGTTTGCCAAATATGTTATTTTTTTTATTTGCTTTAGTTATTAAAAGACGACTTGGAACAAACAACTGAGTCACGTAATACCAATGCGATGTTAGCTCCCTCAGACAGTGTGAGATCTGTTCTCTTAGCGCCTGAACTGTCAAAAACACGAACAGCTGTCAAAATGTACATCTTGTGGACTATCTCACTCAAATACAGTTGGATATGACTTAATGCAGTTAAATTTAAATGGTGAGCGCATGGATGCTGTCCTTTTCTAAAGTCTTTCTTCATTGAATGCAAAAGGTTTTTGTTTTTTTCTTGTGATCATTTCTATTATTTAGCTAATAAACAAATTGACACAAAACTTTTGTTCAATATGTGTACCATAATTAGTTATTATTAGCTTTTATTATTATTATTTCTAAAGAAAGTAGGCTTACTTTGAATATCAATTATTTTCTTAACACCCTCCTATATTTGTCTAGACCCATTCTGCCCTTGGAAAGCTTTTTCCTTATTTCTTTTTGAACTTTGACTGTAGTTTTTGCCCTTTATTTCATGTGTTTTATACTGAAAACTTATTAGCTTCAAGACTAGGGTCAGATGAGTTGTTTAAAATATCTAAATAATATTATTTAAAACTGATACTAAAACATATATTTCTTAAATTTCACACAGACTAGCATACAGCCTTTATACTTTGTTCTTGGTGATATTTTATATTGAAAGTGTGGACTTTTTTTAGTATTAAAAATAATAAGTAGTGATTTTTAAATTTACTTTGACTTGTATTTCATTGCAGACAATATGAACACAAAAATATTTCATGTTTTGTCTCGTCAACTTCATTTTATTTGTAAATGTACATCCTTTCCTGTTATTTAGACCTGCAACACATTACAAAAAACGTTGCGACAGGTGCAGTTTAGGGCTAGTAATCAGGTAAATTGGTTAAATAATGATGTGATTTAAAACAGATGATGTCAACAGATGACTGTAATTATGATTTGGTACAAAAGCAGCATCCATAAAGGTCTAGTCCTTTAGGAGCAAAGATGGACCGAGGATCGCCAGTTTGCCAACAAATACATGAGAAAATTATTGAAATGTTTAAAAACAATGTTCCTCAAATAAAGATAGAAAAACATGTGGATATTTCACCTTCAACAATGCATAACATCATTAAAAGATTCAAGAAATCTGGAGGAATTTCAGTGAGTAAACAGCCTAAGCTGAACAACTGTTATCTCCACACTGCACTGCATCAAGAATCATCATTCATCTATAAGTGATATCACCACATAGGCTCAGGACTTCTTTGGCAAACCTTTGGCAAGTACCACAATACATAGTTACATCCACAAATGCCAGTTTAAACTGTACTGTACCAAAAGGAAGCCCTATGTTAACAGTGTCCAGAAGCGCTGCTGACTTTTCTGGGTTCGGAGGCATCTGGGATGGACCATCACACAGTGGAAATGTGTACTGTGGTCAGATGAATCAGTATTTCAGGTATTTTTTGGGAGAAATGGATAGAGAATATGTGGAAAATGCAACATTGAAGACCCCGTATTGACTTGCTTGCAGGACGAATGGGACAAATTACTCCAGAAACACTTTTATCTTGCAAATGTTTTGCAAGAACCAAAATTAGAATATGTGTTTAAAAAAATAAAAAATAAAAATCATGAGGAACACATTAAATAATATACTGTTGTATAGGGAAATTACCAACCTATGTCACTCATGACGTCACAAGGGTTCAACCGCGCATACCCGTTGCAAAAAAGACCAGTTGCAATAGCAAACATGTTGTGTTGTGTGGTAGGATGCCAAAATCAAAAAGTCCAAAAATAGAAAGCTTAAATTTTATCATACAGCACACTGCTTTTAATGCCAACCGCAAACGTCTTTGGCTAACAGCCATCAGTAGAACTGAATGGAGTGAGGACCTAATTAAAAATGCTCAACTCTGCAGTTCTCATGTTATATCAGGTAAGTTCATGCTATACTGAATGATACACATTATTCAACTTTGCAGCAATGATTTCAGCGAAAACAGTTAAATATGGTGAATTAAACTGCAGACACTGAATGCTTAGAATGAAATGCAAAAATGTAAGTTCACATACCCTACCGTACAGGTGCAGTTTCCTGTGAGAATGCAGTTGTTTTGTTTGTTGATGTTTACCCAGGCCGTGTACAGTTCCATCTTCTTGTCTTTGGCTAGGCAGAACCTCGGTTTTTAGTACTACAAAGTTTTGAATCTGGTAATCATGGAACATTATTTCTTGCACATGACCACACAGAACAAAATTGCTGGCATCTAAAGACTTGTAGGCCTTTAACTTCTCTTGTAAATTCACTTGGAATTTCAATGATATTTGTATATTTTGAGAGTTGTATATTTCGGACTGGATGCTTGGCCATTTCATCTTATCCAATATCCATTGGGAGGGTGCAAATGGACCTGTCAGATGAACGCCGCCCACTTTAACATTAATTTTGCTGAATAACTCTGCTTATCACTGGGTGACAAGCTATTATAATACGCTGAAAGCATTATGTAAATAATATGTATAATATTTAATGAATATAACTTATCTCTAATACAACAACAAACTCTGTACTGCATCGGATGTCATTCCCTTGCTGTAAATGCTAGCGCTCCCATTTTTTTTTCTGCTCGATGCATACTTATCCTGAATGTTTACAAACATACACGGTTATTCGCCTATTGTGTCAGTGATATACAAAGTAAATTTAGAAATGATTTATTTGTGTTTTCCATTCTGTCCCAACCTTTTCTGATTTGGGGTTGTAGTTTTTTAACCACATTTTTTAACCACATACATATATACTGTATATACATACATACACACATACATACATACACACATACATACATACATACATACATACATACATACATATATAAAATGACTTACTTAAAATGTAATAACAATAGTTACACTGACAGAAGTTAAAATTTAATTCTGTTAACAGCTTCTTGACATTGAAGCCTTTTGAATTCTTATGCAAATTACTTTTGCAATATATTCAAGCACGGTCAAATTCACTTAAGACATTTTGAAAACTGTAACAGTAATAATGCAAGTTGGTGTCCTTAAATGCATTTTCTATTTGAGCAGTTGTATATTTGTACGTTTCATTATATTAATTATGGAATTATGTACAAGTGGAGACCGGCTCCCTCAAGATAATGTTAATTAGTATTATTATTATGCACCGAAATGAACAAAGACTAACATGTAGCAGTAAGTTTCACTGTTGCCGTGTGATTACGAAAATTACTACAAAGAAAGATATTAAACCCGACCCATATAAAAAAGCATATATAAAAGCAGCTTTGATGTGACTCCCTCTGCATTCACATGTCAAAACTCATGAGTCCCAAGCATGTGATTCACCCAGCAAACATTCAAACAAAAAGCCTGGAATAGAGCTGCTGTCATTTATAAGTGATAACACTCTCAATATTAAAAAAAGCTATGATATACTGCAGGAGCATTTCAAATTGGCATACAGTATAGGAGAGATGTATAGGGGTGACTTCTGAACATGAAAAAAACTAAACGTATGATGGTGCTTTAATGATACTTTAATTTCCCTGGGGATTGTTCTTTATGAAAACAGATTTCAGCTTTTCTTTTAGATATGAAGGTCACATTAAAACTTCTTTTTTTGATCATGTTCTGGTGATTGTTTTGTGTGGCTTTGCTGCTTTTAAAATAGATTTTGATATAATCAGTTTTAATTGCTCGTGACAGATATGAAAAAGGAATAAAACAACAAAGCTTAATTAAAGTTAATTATATACATTTTCATGTAAATTCAAAGTGTCATTTAGTGTGTGACATTAAGTTTATTTATTGGTTATTTTAACTGAAATATAGCTGAAGTTTGACTATCAACACATGGAAAATAAGACTGTGTATGAAGCTTTGATGAACGTATTTCATATACACATCTGCAGTAAACATGAATCACACAAGTGCTCATATTTCTTCTTCAACTGAAATATATTCATTCGTTCAATCTCCTTCGCCTTGGTCTATATCTTTCTAAAAAAAGATTTAGAAATCGTAACACATGCTTTAATCTCCTCTCGGTTAGATTACTGCAACTCTTTATACATTGGTCTACCTCAGTCAACACTCTCTCGGTTACAGTTGGTCCAAACTGCAGCCGCCATATTAATAACAGGAACTAAGAAAAGAGATCATATCTCCCCTGTCCTCGCCTCATTGCACTGGCTTCCTATAAAATTCAGAGTTGATTTTAAAATCCTTTATTTCACTTATAAAGCATTGCACAATTCTGCCCCGGCCTATTTCAGTGAATTTATTAGGCCTTATACAGCTTGCAGACCGTTAAGATCCCATGACCAGCTTCTTTTGTCTGTCCCTCAGTCTCGCTGCATATCAAAAGGTGATCAAGCTTTCTGTGTTGCGGGCTCAAGGCTCTGGAACCGTCTCCCTTCACACATCAGGATTTCTCCATCATTAGATGCTTTTAAATCTAATTTAAAGACTTATTTTTCTTATATTCTCTCTTGCCTTTGAGTGATGCATGCATGTTATTTCTTATTTGTATTTTAGTATTACTTTAATACATATATATTTCCTTATATTTTTAATACCAGTTTTTATTTTTATTTTTTTGGTTTATTTTATTGTAAAGCACTTTGGATCAACTATGGTTTTGTAAAATTGTGCTCTATAAATAAAGTTTGCCTTGCCAAGTCCCGTTATTCTCCAGGGGTTACCACAGCAAAATGAACCGCCAACTAATCCAACATATGTTTTACACAGCGGATGCCCTTCCAGCTGCAACCCAGTACTGGGAAACATCTATTCACATTCTTTCACACACATACACTGCAGCCAATTTAGTTTATTCAATTCACCAATAGCGCATGCCTTTGGAAACTGAGGGAAAATGGAGCACCTGAAGGAAACCCACGGCAACACAGGGAGAACATGCAAACTCCAGACAGAAATGCCAACTGACCCAGCTGGGACTCGAACCAATGACCTTCTTGCTGTGAGGAAACAGTGCTAACCACCGAGCCACCATGTACTTAAAATAAAAATAAAAAAATATGAGAAAATTAGAACACTGCATGGTGCCAAATAAAAGGAATACATCAACAGAATTAATTCTACTCTATTAAACTGACATGCACCATTTGTTCAGAGACTACAATGTTTTTTAATGTCATTAATTTATTAATAGACCTTTTAAACATTCTTCCTGGTTTTATAGACCAGTTGCTCTTAAAGAGCCAATATAATGCATAAAAAAGGTCTTATTTTGGTTTTGGAGGTGTCCAACAACAGTCTGATATGCGTGCAAACACTTTCATGCATTTATTTTTACCTAATTATCCCAACGACTCCCATATCATTTGTTCAGCGATTCGTTTGTTCCCAAACCCCTCCTTAGCGTGATGGTAATCTCAGCTGATTGGTCCGATGACTCATTAGGTTGTGATTGGTCAACTCCGTTCAGCGCGAGCAGAGCCGGCGTGTTCATAGAGGTGACCACCATTTACCAACCCCTCCCTCATCGGGTTTTAAACGTGGGTTTACACGTGATATATGACTATGAAGAGTTAACCAGATACAGTACAAGCGGTTACAAGTAACAAAACACAATTAAATATATAATTTGCAAGTTAGAGAAAACAAGGAGGCAACCATTTTAATTGCACTTACTTACACTTGTGAAATGGAGGAAGAAACTGATCCATGAACTGTGTACTGTAAAGTTCCTGTCAAGCTCTGACAAAATCCCATTTAGTCTTTTTTGATCCTTTTGATCCCCCATTGTAAGCATGTCGATTGCTGAAGCACTCATCAAAAAATTACGGGAATACAGCACAAGGCTGGGGCTATAATGCTGAGGTATTTTTGCAGAAACAAACTTCAACCACTGACTCTTCTTTGACAGCCTCATCTTTGGGTGGGGAAAATTACACTAACTTTCCCTCACACTTCAGAGCACAGCATCTATGTGGCTTGATTCAACCAGGATCTGCTAGTGTTTGTCTTCCTCTTTTTCTTTCTACAGTGTTTGTGGGCGGGGCCGGGGGATTTAAATTTTCCCGTGTAACAAATGGGCGGGGCTTGAGTATCTACGTCATGACGACATGGCTAAAGACTTGTTACAATGGCTATTCATTCGTACCACTATGAGTCAACTGTTTTAGAGATTAATCAATACTTTAAAACACGGTGAACTTTCAGATTTAATCCTTAGCTGGATCTTTCACTTCACTTCAGCTGTGTTACCCACTATATGAAAGGTCATTTTCAAGAACCCATAATAGGGGCTCTTTTAAAGTTAATACTGATTCATTTATATACCAAATAATAATCTTCTATATCTTATATTATATCATGGTATGTATATATCTCTGTGAGATTTTGTTAAATTTGCTGTGATAAAGTTAGTATTCTTTATAATGAGCGTGTTATAGGTCTTTGTTTTATGGGTTGTTTTACTGTATTTCTTGAAAAAATCTTAGGTGAGAATTAGCAGTGTAAAAACACAGGGGTTTCATGACGCTTTAAGTTTAGATATAAATTTAGATTAAAACAATACTGAATATGATTGTTAACATTATTATCTTAATTTTGGCTTCAATAATGTTTTAAAACATCACAAAAATACTAAGAAAGAGACTTTTGACAAACCAAGCTTATTTGTAATACACTGAAAAAAAATCATTCATTGAATTGTTCACTAATTTACAAATTGTTTTTGAGGTAAGTGGTTGCACAAAAATTATATTGGCTGAATTTAAACTGACAAATTAAATGTAGTAATGTTCAACTTAATTTGTTTGTTTAAATTCAGCTCATATACATTTTTTGCAATCACTTTTTGTAAATCAGATGAATAATTCCTACAAAACCTTTCGATGCAGTTTCTAGGTGAAATTAGGATGTAAAAACCCAACAACAATTGTCTTTTTCCTCACAGATTATTAAAGGAGCAGATCACTGACAATTAAGATATACAGTATTTTACTAGGTCAGCATTGTACAGTATTAAGCTCAAAGCCATGTTATGGGGTGTATTGTGTGAAGTTTGCTTTTGCTTATACTTGCTTAGGATCAGAGTATTTTTTTGTGTTGATGCATACAAAAAACCAATGTCCTCCTGTGGATGTTTGATAAGAAAACTGTTGCAAAACCTACCAGGGAGAACATAATTTCAGGTTTTGAATAAATGCAGCCAGAACTACATATTAGAAATGAGTCTGGGTTAGGGCTGTTCAATTCATTGAAACTCCATTCCGATTTTTGTCATCCCATGATTATGAAAAAAAAACAACAACAATTAGTTTGTTAGGCAATAATCAAGCATAAAGAGTTGAAAATGAAAATGTGAGAGTGAAATCATACATTGGAACTGTGTGACTCTTAAAGTGACAGCCCTTTATATTGCTGCCAACTGTTTAAAAAAAAAAAGACCAGGCAAAAAGTACTCACTGATCTTAACAACTGACCTAAGAAACAAATCAAGTTGAATTCTTAGAGTGAACATGTTTAAATCACAGTCTTTATAGGTGTAATAGCAACCGTATTTACAGGGAAAAATGTATATATACATATGTTTATATACATATCCTTTTGGTCATGGCCCACTGATAATCATTTTTAAATAACCGTGATTCAAATATTGACCAAAATAATAATGATTTTGATTTCCCATAATTGAGTAATCCTAGTCTGGGTTGTCTTTTGCAATGGTAAAATAAATGAAACAATTCTCACCTCACCGTAATTGCCACCAAACTATCGTTCCTAATATTCTGAGCAGCAACTGCAGTCAAAATGTGAGCAGTGCCGCAGCCCAGCCTGGCCACAGCTCTTGCGTTCTGGAGAAACACATGGAGAAAACGCTCTCCCAAATCCTGCTCGCGGCCTGAAAGGGCAGAGGGAATATAAAGAGATGAGAAAGCTTTCATTCACAGCTTATCATAATGAGATTTAGAGATGACCTGTTTTAATTTGTGGGTAGAAACCCTCTTTCAGACATACTGAATCCGTGAAGACACTCAAACGCTTGTTCTCATCTGATTCAATCAATATATAAATGAAATAAAAATATCTATTCATTTCAAATGGATTTCAGTAATGAAATACCAAATTCTAAATTACAGAAAATGTACATAAAGCAGATACATTTCAAACATGTACATAATTGTAGATAATTTATAGTACATAAAACATATGGCATTGATTCATTAACTACGCACATTAAATTAAATATTGCCCTTTGATGTTTGAAATGAATTCAATTGAAATAAAATGTTTCAGTGAAAAAAATGTTCCATCATCATTCTGAATAACATTCATGTACAGTGCTCAGCATTATTGAGTAAGCTCCATTTTGAATATGGATATTTGTATCCGTTTCTCATTGAATATAGGCAATGTATTTTGGCGCATTTAACCAAAACAGATTTGTTAAACACATATATTTATTAAAATCATATTTTAGTCGCCAAACACATTTAGAAATTGACAGATTTATTATTTAAGCCTTATTATGCAAAAAATAATAATAATTATAATAATAATAATAATTTACAAATAGACAATTTCAATAATTTTTTTCAGTTTTTTCTTTTTAAATTTTTAAATAAATTTGGGTGTACTATTTTTTGGACCGTTATCGTAAATTAATTTGTTAGATTATCTCCAGATTGGGCTTCAGTACCGACTAATCTAGCTTCCTATTAATCATAAAAAAAATTTTTGCCCAAAAAATAACCCTTTAAATTTAATTACCCTTTTTTGAGACTTGAAAAGCCCTTTTTGTCTTTGACCCACACACAAATTGATTCCCATAAGTTCCCATGAAAGATTTCATTCACCCGATTTGTTTCACCCAATTTAACACACTTATCCATTCAGAAATAAAGACAAGTGTTTGGGCATGTCAGTGAATCATTCACTCAACTGATTTATTAAAAATGCTGGCTGCACATAACAATTAACTTTACTCAGGAATTAAATACCACCACACTTTTGCTTTCATACTTTATTTGCAACTTTTTTCATTTCATACAATGTTGAAAAGTATGTTTTTTATTAATAATTTTATCAGTCTGTCATGTGGCAGAAGCAACATCGCAACTTGAAGCTGTAGTCTTGGTCAGAGAATTTCAGTGGTCAAAACAAATCATGGGAATTTCAGCAAATATGGCCACGTATACACATATTGCTAATTTCAATCTGGAGATGGCAAAAAATTCAACTATAACCTTAAAAAAAATCTCATTTGCTATATTTAACTATCTACTGCACAAAATACTCATTGAGGTTTTGCAATCTGAACTAAAGCTTAGAAGATGGAGATGTCAGGTTTAGCTCACAGCGCAGGTTTTGCTCACAGTGCTCCATGACCACGTCCACTAATTTTAAGCATCTTTCAATCAAATTTATGGATTTATTAAAGTGGAAAGACAGTGAGCAATATTTTGGTAGCATTTGGATTTATTTAAGTTTATAATAAACTACTGTAGTTCTTGTTTGTGTTTTTTTCTAACAAGATCTGGCAACACAAAGAAGCCAAGTCTCTCCGCTAGAATTTCTTGCTTATTATTGCATTCACACTCAACAGAAGAGCAAAAAAATCTCAGATATGGATTAAAATATGTCACAAACAAGTTGTTTAGTTCAATTCAGCACACACCAAGCATCATTTTTTTCCAAATGTGCTTGACACTAAGTGAATTTTTCAGGAGCAAATTATTGAACTGTATGTGTATGGAACAATATTAAGCACAAAAAGCTGAACCAACAACCAAATTGTGTATATGCTACAGTATATAAGCTATAAGTGCAAAAGCATTTCAGGGTATACAGAAAGCACAAGGTATCACGACTAAATCAATAACTGCCTGTTTTATTCCCTCCTGAGCCTGAGCTTGTCACATAACAATATTGTGGAGCCTCCTGCTTGCTGGCATATCTGGCAACAACCCCAGCGACTGCAGATGCACTCGGCCCCTACTGCATCAACTACAGTTGTAGCTCCTGGTCTTTTTTTATGTAAAGGGGATGAGGGCGGAGGTAAGGAAATGACAAATTACTCCTTATTGTCCCAATGGCCCTGTTACCCTGTGCTGGGTCTAACAGAGCGTGCATCCTCTTGTCAGTACCTGTCACCTGTTATATTCACACTCCCTCTTGTCGGCTGATGACTGAAGCCCAGCGGGAGTCTGACGCAGGGACGGTTTTGTTTGGAAAGACGGGAACGCTTACTGCAAGATGCAGGTGTAAGCCAGCTTTTTGATGCTTTACTTCCTTTGATCTCTGGAGTTTTTAAATTCAGACTGGGCTGTGCACCTACAGAATCTGAGTTTTACAATCCACCAGAGAGAAAGAACTCTTAGACCCAAGAGGTTAATTTAGTGACAGGCTAAATAAAAACACCCAATTGATTTGTTTTCCACCTTATTTTTTTTGCACTGTGGATGTTAATGGGCTTCTGTGAATGGGCCAGGCTTTCAATTTATTATAGCTATTATAGAGAAATAATGAGAAGAATATCAATGTGTATTCAATGACACAACTTGACCTTTTGACCCCACTTTACAGATTTTAAGACAGATTAACTGCAAACATTTATATTACCTACCACATTTCAGAAAGTCTTTAAAGTTATTTGAAGTTAAGGGACATTATACAAATAACTGATTTGTGAGAACATGATTTTTAGTGGTATTTATTGGATTATTATACACATCTTGTTGACAAATTGGTAAAACATAGGGCTTAAGTCTAAAGCGCATGGCGCAAAAGCATTAAGGGCATGTCTGAATCCACTTTTGCTATTTTAAGGATGGAAAAATATGGTTTGTGCCCCGGTTCATGGTCTAACAGGGTCGCGTTTATTCTCTTATGGGTGTGTTTTGAGCATAACATGCATTAAACCAATCACAGTCTCATCTGAGCCTCTGCGTGACGATAAAGAGAGAGCCTCCTCCATTCAGCCTCTTTACTTTACTTTTAATCCTTATTTTACTCCTTTACTTTTGTGGATGAGGAAACGGTGTTGTAAGCACTCCACTTAAGACATCTGTTAGCCTACAGATTAAATTTACTTTATTAAGAGCAAAGATTTGTTTCAAAACTAAATTCAGTTCTAATTTCCAGCAAACTAACAAATAAACAATAATAATGAGTTATATCCAAACACATGTCCTATTCTTATGCCCCATAGTGATGCATACGTCTCCAAAACCCGACAGGTGGACAAATCTAAACTGTTTTTTATTAAAACAAATATAAATATGCCTATAATAAATAATACTGCTAATAATAATGACATTATACAAATGCGAACTAAAAAAAGACCCCCGAGGTGAAGAAGTCATGGAGGTAGTGGTTTTTATATTTATGCAGAAAATAATAATTTTTGTAACATTCATTCATTCATTTTCTTTTTGGCTTAGTCCCTTTATTAATCCGAGGTCACCACAGTGGAATGAATTAGCAACTTATCCAGCATATGTTTTATGCAGCGGATGCCCTTCCAGCTGCAACCCATCTCTGGGAAACATCCATACACAATCATTCCCACTCATACACTATGGACAATTTAGCTTACCCAATTCACCTGTACCACATGACATTGGACTGTGGGAGAAACCGGAGCACCCGGAGGAAACCCACACGAACGGAGGGAGAACATGCAAACTCCACACAGAAACGCCAACCGACCCAGCCGAAGCTTGAACCAATGACCTTCTTGCTGTGAGGCGACAGCACTACCTACTGCACCCCATTTTTGTAACATTTTAATTCTTAATTTTTTTTTTTCATATGTAAAGATATTTGTGTTCTGCTGTACGTCCTGTGTGTATTAAGCAATGTGTAAGCTTTAAAACTGCATAGGTGTATAACTAACGTGCTCTTTGCTGGACTTTAGACCTGCTTTAGACCTGGTAGGCTAAATTGTCCGTAGTGTATGTGTGTGAATGAGAGTTTATGGATGTTTCCCAGTGATGGGTTGCAGCTGGAAGGGCATCCGCTGCGTAAAACATTTGCTGGATAAGTTGGCGGTTCATTCCGCTGTGGCAGCCCCGGATTAATAAAGGGACTAAGCTTAAAAGAAAATTAATGAATAATATAATATAATATAATATAATATAATATAATATAATATAATATAATATAATATAATATAATATAATATAATATAATATAATATAATATAATACAGAACCACATTGTGCGAACTGAAATGCTAAAACTGACATTGATCAAAAACCCACTGGCCACCGAAAAATAAATAAGTTCTAATCACATTCACGCCGGGTTGGAGGGAGAATCATTCTAATTAAATCAGTCAGTTTCCTTCCTCTAAAATTGATGAATGTGTCGAGAGAGCGAAACCCAAATGCTTGCTCGCTGTCTTTTTTTTTTTTACATGGCTAATCTATAAAAGGAATTTCATGAGGACTCTGACAGGTTGAGACATGAGATAAACACTGTCATATTGGCCGTGTCAGGTGAGCTGCATATGCACGGCTAATCTGACAGGGTGGAAGTAAAATGAATTTTCTAACTTGACATCAAGAGCAATCTCATTCAAAGATGACAGCTCATCCAGCCCTTCTGCCTTTACTGCCAACAATTTATAGACATGACTCACTTCCCTATCAGCTTATTTAAATGTCAGCTGATTGCCTGACTGCTGCTACTCATGTCATACGCACTGCATTTAGGATGGAAACTTCTGAACTATCAGTATGTTTACATGGACAGCGATATTCAGATATTAACATGATTAAGACAATACTATGTAACACTTTAGAATACTGGTCCATCATTAATTAATAACTAAACAGGCAATGAGTAGCACAATATTTAACAATCTGTTAACTGCTTAAAACGTCTTGTTAATTGACTGTTAATGCAGTGTCATTTTTCATGCTTTACTTATTGTTTAGTTCTGCAAGAATTCTGAATCTCTCATTAGTTCTCTGGTAAGAATAAACAAATGATTAATTAGTTAATAGTGAACCAGTGTTATCGCTGTGCTATTACTTAATAATTGATTAATCCCAGTTTCTTGCTAGTTAACATTTGTCCCTGTGAATTACTAATTAAAGACACAACTACGGTGGCCGAGAGAGCTCTAATTAGTTTGGATTCGGAACAATATGAGAATGTAATAACTTGATATTGATACTAAATCAAGGGTGACAATTAGCCAACCTCAAAGCATAAGTGAATTAAAAATTGTATTAAAAAATAATGTTGATAAAATGTATCTTTGTTAATAAAAGTATATTTTTGTACCAAACTGTAAAAAAAAGTTACATTTTGATGTTTGATCCATTTTGATCTTCAAAAATTCAAATATTTAAATCATTAGAAGTGATGTACATTACTAGCAATGTAATGGTCATCATTTACAGAATTTAATTAATCTTGGCTAATGTTACGGTGTGAGTTTGAAACATACAGTAATGTTAACATACTGCAAAAAATGTCTGTGTGGTAAAAGAAAACCATAACATGTTTAACAGTAAGTTTCCTTATACATATACAGTTGCAATCAGAATTATTATCCCCCTGAATTATTAGCCCCCTGTTTATTTTTTCCCTAATTACTGTTTAACGGAGAGAAGATTGTTTCAACACATTTCTAAACATAATAGTTTTAATAACTCATTTCTAATAACTGATTTATTTTATCTTTGCCATGATGACAGTAAATAATATTTGACTAGATATTTTTCAAGACACTTCTATACAGCTTAAAGTGACATTTAAAGGCTTAACTTGGTTAATTAGGGTAACTAGGCAGGTTAGGGTAATTAAGCAAGTTATTGTTTAATGATGGTTTGTTTTGTAGACTATTGAAAAAATATATAGCTTAAAGGGGTTAATAATTTTGACCCTAAAATGGTTCTTAAAAAAATGAAAACTGCTTTTATTCTAGCCGAAATAAAACAAATAAGACTTTCTCCAGAAGAAAAAATATTATCAGACATGCTGTTTTTTTTTTTTTTATAAATATGGTCATTTACTGTCAAATTTAGAAATTAATTTTATGTTCCTACTTTTTTTTAAATGGTTAATTTCCGGCAACCACAGCTGCCACTATTTTACTCTATTTTATTTAACTTTTATGTCTGTAATTAAATATTAAAATAGATTAATATGTTTTGTATCAGATAGCACGGTAGCACTGTCGCCTCACAGCAAGAAGGTCACTGGTTCGAGTCCCGGCTGGTTCAGGTCCCAGCTGTGTCGAGTCCCGCCTGAGTCAGTTGACATTTCTGTGTGGAGTTTACATGTTCTCTTCGTGTTCACATGGGTTTCTTCCAGGTGCTTCAGTTTCCCCACAGTCCAAAGACATGTGGTATAGGGGAATTGGATGAACTAAATTAGCCGTAGTGTTTGAGTGTGTGTGCAAATACGAGAGTGTGTGGGTGTTTCCCAGTACTGGGTTGTGGCTGGAAGGGCATCCGCTTTGTAAAACATATGCCGGAATAGTTGACGGTTCATTCCACTGTGGTGACCCCTGATTAATAAAGTTGAAACAAAATGAATGAATGTTTTGTATCACTGTTAGGTCAACTGCACTAATGAATTAACAAAGGTTGCTTTACTGTAAAGTGTTATTCTAACAGTCAAGATTCAAAATCCCTTGCTCATCCTGATCTTTTCAATGAAATCGACAGGTGAGTCCATCATTCATATTTCTTAACTTTGGATTTAATAAACGTTTATTCATTACTCAACACATCTTAGTTTTCAGATTCAGACGGTACAGATTGTCTCCCCATGGATTTGTCATTCATTAATTTTCTTTTCGGCTTAGTTCCTTTATTAATCCGGGGTCGCCACACCGGAAGGGACCGCCAACTTGTCCCAACCCTGTTCCTGGAGGCACACCATCAGTTCATGTTTTGGATGTCTCCCTCATCTGACCCATTAACTTCAGTCTCTTCTAATGTTCTGATGAGTTGCTTCAGGTGTGTTTGATTAGGGAGAGGATGAAAATGTGTACTGTTGGCGTGCCTTCAGGAACAGGGTTGGGAAACTCTGATTTAGAGGCCTTAGAATTTTGTGAATCTCATTCAATAATGCATATTGTTTACAAGATACCGTTCTGACACTGAGCACTTTTAAACAAAAGGTTACAATTATTACATCAATAATTTGTCAGCAAAGCAATGTCTGACAGAACAAAACAAACTATTCATAATACATTTTTGCTTTCCGTTAACAACACTACTTCCAATTTTAATACATTCTAATTAATGTAAATCTTATTCACTCAATTACAGGTAAAAAAAAGAAAGGGAAAATCCCCAAATACTCATTCATTTGGAGTTCGGCCCAGTCAAGAGACCATATTTGTTTAGGACAAAGTAATTGAAGAGCATCATCCAGCAGGGTTTGCCAATTAGCTAATGGGATCAGCTATCATAACTTTAAATTCAGCCCACAGCACATATCCGAGGTGATTGATTTCACCTAGAGACATTTGCTATGTCATTAACATGTCCTGGGAGAGGACTTCATTACGGGATAAAGAGGTACAGTCGACGGTCCGGCGTTTTTTAATTTAGCACCAAGGCTTACTGTTATATTCAGCGTCTCATAACTCAGCGTGTGTAATCCGCTGCTGGGAAAGCCAATTATTCATTAGCACACAGTGATAGAGTGCGAGTTATCCAGTCAAACTTTTCCGCATCGTTTGGAGGTGATTGCTATTCAATAGACACGTCAGATGTGAACGGCGAATATATCATGAACGCCACGTCAAAATGAATCCCTTGCCTCTCAAATCAATCTGACGCTATTATTCTAACATACGTAATGTGTGTTTATTATGTGCAGCTGTTCGCTCTAATTTTGGTGCAAGCGGTGAGCAGGTAGTCATAGAAACATATAATTTATGGCAGAGATGTCACTGGACTGAAATTAGCACAGATAATGAAGTCTGGGTGGAAGTTTTTCAGCAAGAAATGTTTGAAAGTATAACGAGGTTTCCATGGCAAACGGCATCGGATATGTACAGCAGGCAAAATGAAAAAGAAAAGCTCAAATAATGGACTCAATTCATCTAAGGGAAAATGAAAATGGTTTGGGAAAGCTTTACGCAAACTCACAAATAGAAATATATAAGGCACCTTTCACTTGATAGTACTACATTATCCTTTTACATGACTACTCTAGAAGACACTAGTAGTGCTATTCAGTTTCAGTTATCTATTAAAGTGATCAAAACCAAGAGTAAAGACTTTTATTATGTAACAAAAAATTTCTGATAACGCTTTACAATTAGGTTTCATTAGTTATAGTATTTACTAACATGAACAAACAATGACCAATACATTTATTACAGTATTTCTTCATCTTTGTTAATGTTACTTGAGAAAAACAGCTCTTTAGTAAATAATGTTAAGTCACTGTGTATTAACTAATCAGAAAGATCGACTTAGAATTTTAATAATGCATTAGGAAATGTTGATTTATGATTTTAACTATAAATAATAAATGCTGTACAAGTATTTTTCATTCTTAATATGTGTTAGTGAATACATTAAAATTAATTATTGGAACTTTAATGTAATGTAAGATCAGATTTCTAAATCAAATGAGTGATGTTTGTAACTTCTGTTCATCAATTCTTAAATAAAGTATTAAGTTTCCACAAAATATTAATCACCAAAATCAGTGTTGAATGATTAAATCTAATTAAATGAATTAATAACATTATATGAAGCATTTATAAATTATTTTCTATGAATATATTATAAAACATATATTAAAATAGAATTTTTTATAATATTTTTCAATGTTATTGATCATATAAATGCAGCCTTCAAGAGCACAGCAGTCAATAATCCGAAAAAAGTCCTTTATTATACTGTTTAAAAGTCCTCAAATGAATGTGACAGATTGTGTCTCTGAATTTTGAGGCAAAATGACCAAATGAATCATATTTCTATTCTAGATCTTAACAATAAGGACGGGCCAATGACCCATGGACAGTGTGAAAGACACTTGGGAAAGCTGATGGATTGATCACTGACCCGGTTTGACAAATACATACAAAATTCATGGCAATATATCCATCTTGGCGAGAACCATTGAAAACGGTATTAGATTTATGTATTAAATGAACAGAAACAGCTGACTAAGGGATTGGATGTGTATCATTGGATTCCAGCATTTAATTTTTCAGGTGCACTTTAAAAAAAAGAAAGAAAAAAGGTAATAACACAAAAATCTCTCATTGCTCTTGACTGAATAAACTCTAGTTTAACAAGGGTGCAGCATTATAACAGATGCCATATTAATTGTACATTTGATTTCGGTTGATTTATTTTTGTACCTAAACATCTAGATTTTTTTTTGTTTAATTAGGAATAATTTCATTAAGATATATTGGCAAAACTTTACAGTAATGTTCTTAATATTATTAACAAATGCTTTGTTAATGATAAATCATGTTTAGTGAGAGCTAATGAATGTTAGTAAACGTTATGCAATGTTGGAGTAATGTACACTACAATAGACCCTTTTCACATTTCCAGGTTTGTCAGTAGCAGAACTCATCATAGTTGGGTAAACTTAAAGCGCAGTGAATGGGAGAGTACAATAAATATATTTTTTTACAATCCTTTTTGCTGAAATAATAAAAGAAATACTTCACGATGGTGCTTTCTAGACTTTCGAAAAAAGAAAAAAATGGTGTGAGACTGATGACGGCTGCCAGACGAGAGAATAACGTCAAATGTACTCTCAGCTCCATAGACACTGCATTAGAAACACCTTGTATTTTCTAATTGTTATATCTAATGATATAATACATTCATTAATGCATATAAATGTGTAAAAATCTAAATATTAAAAACTTTCAAGAACTTAAGATTATGATGACTGTTAAGTGTGTCATGACAGTCTTGTGAAAAGGGTCCATAAGGTTCCTAATTCCATTAACAAATGCTTTAATAAATCATCATGATAAATCATGTTAGTAAAGAGTTAACAAACATGAGCAACAGTTAAAGCTGAGATGCACTCCAATAGAGGGTCTGATTAGAACTCATTTTTCACTGACGTTGATCAGGAACTATGAACTTATAAGCTCTACCAATTAGTATACATTAGTATTTGAGTAGTTCACATAAACAAAGATTTTTTGTTCACGTTAACTAACGCATTAACTAACATTATAATATTTCATGAACAAGTATTCAGTATTGCTGAATAAATGTGTTGTTCATTATTAGGTCAAGTTATCTAATCCATTTACAAATACATTAGTGTATGAGTTAGTAAACATTAACTACTTAAGCTGTTCATGTAAAGAGATGCATTGGGCTGTGTTGGTTAACATTAACAAAGATTAAGCAATGCCGAACTGCCACTGTGCGTTCACACCAAAGGCGCTGAAAGCGTCAAAGGTCGTCCTGTCAACAACGCTGTCAGCAGATGAAGCCGGAGCTTTTTTTAAAAGAAAAAAATATATAACATTAATGCACATCAGTAACTCGCCAGTAACTTTATGTATGTTCCTGTAAGAAAACATTGCAAATAATTGGAAATCCGGCGACCTCAATAATCAAACCCTTGGGAACAACTGTAGTCGGAACCACAGTTCACAGTGACTGAGTTTCTCTGGACTCCTCTCAAGGGGTGGACTTCTTCATTCTGATTGCTTGCCGCTTCATAGCTCATTACTATAAAGTTGACGTGATTTCAACTCTCCTCGACGACCACACCGGCGAAGACGTGCCGCATTGCTCCGCGCCGCCAGCTCTCATTGAAAATGAATGACTTCAGGCTACTTTGATGCTCTCGCTGCTTTTGGTGTGAACGTACAGTTAGACTGTTAGATTATGTTTACTAATGCATTACCTAACACATGAATAAATGTTTAGTTAATTTAGCATTAACAAAGATTAAGTTATGCTTAATAGATGTGTTATTCATTGTTAATTCATGTTAACTAATGCATTAACTAATATTAAATAATGCAACCTTATTGTAAAGTGTATATTTTTAGTGCTCACAGTTTGTTTATCTGTTGTTGTTGTTGTTTTAATCTTCAGTTATTACTTGCTTTTAATAAAGTATTCGATAGTTTAGAATGTTGTTCCCACTTTAAGTGGCCTTAGGTACTAAATAATTAATATTTATATACATGTATTTCATATTTATATTCATAATGTACTTCAGACCACTAGTGGTGTTCTTGATGTGGGATGCGGGTAAGGTTAGGGACAGGTTTGGGGGTATGGGTAGCTTTAAGAGTGTAAATGATGTTCAATACAAGTGTACCAAAATTAATGGTCAATACAAATTACCAAAATTAATTACACATGTAATCACATGCAGGTATTTAACCGATAATAAGTACAATGTAAAATCATGCATTTACACAAAAAATACAGTGTTACAAATGACAAATTTTAGTGTAAGTACATATTAGTTAAGGCTACTTAATATACATATTTATCTATCTGCAAGGCCTAACTGGTCTCTGCTAACTAGCCAAACCTTGACCTCTTGCCTAGATGCAGATGGTGATTGAGGAAGAGGATTTTTTTTTTATCAGAGTGGATTTTAATGGACAAAAATTAGTATGCGTCCCTGTGTGCTAGATGAGTCATTTGTATTTTGGTCAGTTTCCCAGAAGAGAAAGTCGATTTTAAATGCGTACATATTATTAAAAATTGGTTTTAACATATAGACGGACTCAAAGCTACTGTACCAGACAAAGACTTTCAGCTTTTTTTGATTTGATGTGGTCTAGAAGAGACTCTCAGATACTCACAGTAGAGCAGAGAACCATGAGGCGTCCTGCTCTTCATTGTCAAATACAGGATCCTCTTGTCCTCGGAGGAGCGACTCGGGAAGTGAGTGTCAGACTGAAACAGGGACGTCAGGGACGGCAGCTCCAAAAAAGAGTTACCATCAAATCGAGGGGAAAAGACTGTGGTGTCTGAAAAAAGGCATAAAAATAGCAATGATTCTAGTGGTAAAAAGTGAAGTCGGCAATTGAAGTGAACACCCATTCCTTCCTTCACCATTTTGCCTTTAATAGTGAGAGATTTTAAACGTCTGTGAGGTGAAAATTAATTTTTAGAAGTTAAGATATTTTTTGTACAGTACAAATATCATTTTCATATAACTATAACTATTTAAATATAATTAATATTGGTCATACATGGGAGATGGGATGATTTCATACCGTTTATACAAAATTAAATATTCATTAAAACAATATTCATTAAAACAATGTGTGTAAAAATAACTATCTTTGCCATGATAACAGTACATAATATTTTACTAGATGTTTTTCAAGACACTTCTATACAGCTTAAAGTGACATTTAAAGGCTTAACTAGGTTAATTAGGTTAACTAGGCAGGTTAGGGTAATTAGGCAAGTTATTGTTTAATGAAGGGTTGTTCTGTAGTATATCAAGAAAATATAGCTTAAAGGGGCTAATAATTTTGACCTTAAAATGGTTCATAAAAAATTAAAAACTGCTTTTATTTTAGCTGAAATGAAACAAATATTATTTGATTAAAAAAAATATCACAGACAATATTTAAATATATATATATATATATATATATATATATATATATATATATATATATATATATATATATATATATATATATATATATATATATATATATATATATATATATAAAATATAATATAATTCATCCATTCATTTTTTTTTCTGCTTAGTCCCTTTATTAATCTGGGATCACCATAGAACGGAATGAACCGCCAACTTATCCAGCATATGTTTTTAAGCAGTGCATGCCCTTCGTTTAATATAATATAATATAATATAATATAATATAATATAATATAATATAATATAATATAATATAATATAATATAATATAATATAATATAATATAATATAATATAATATAATATATGACATAACACGACACGACAAATAACATGACATAACATAACATAACATAATACACTTCAAATTAATAATACATTATTGAAAAAGCTGATTGTGTAAAATATGAACAAACCTAAACCTTGAGTTAAATCTGGTCCTATAAGTAAATATCAAAAATTAACCCAGCAGTTGGTTTTGTACAGTATCGATTTTGCCTAAAACTGGCTTAATTTTTTACAATTATTATATCAAATTTGCATATACATATTTAAACAGTATACATAGACATTCAAATAACATCATAAATGATATCAAAATCCTTTACCACATTTAATTCACATTTATAAATCCTATATTGTAATATTTTATACAGAAAATGTATGTGTTTGGGCTTTTCATTTGAAATAGAATGCATGTAAATATAAGTCAGAATTATTAGCCCCCCTGAATTATTAGAATGGTTTAAAAAAAATATGTAAAACTGTTTTCAATCTGGCCAAAATAAAACGGCAGAAAAAATATTATAGGAAATACTGTGAAAAATGTCTTGCTCTTTTAATCGTCATTTGGGAAATATTTGAAAAATAAAAAAATAAATAATTTTGACTTCAACTGCATATAAGCTTTGAACAAATTTCCATTCATCTTTAAATCTTTAAACAATCAACACAACTTATAGGTCTTCATGACATGAACGTTTGCAGTCGGCTAGCGTAATCTGCAGTGTGAACGCAGTGACGTATGTCTCAGTGTGATAAGTGTCCGACACAAAAACAAACAAACACACACACACACACACACACACACGCACGCACGCACGCACGCACGCACGCACACACACACAGGCAGAGGCTGCTGTCAGGCTGTGTTGTAGAGCACTGTTTATCACTCAGAAAATGACAGATGACACTGACTTCAGGAGAACAGGACCACTCTGGTCAGGACCTCACAGCTGCGCTAATGATCTGTTAGCTTTTACACACGAGCCAATGTATGTGGCACGACACTGTCAGGAGAACGCTGACAGGACTTCAGGAAGGCCCGTTCAGTGCTGTTACATGTGGATACATGCTATATATTACCACTGGTACAGCAGGAGGCTGGAAATTCACGACTCTGGAGAAAATCTGAAACACATATGCTGTAGCTAAGCAACTCGAGAGCGCTTTCGGTTGTTACTTGTAGAAATCGATGCTTGTCATTTTAGAGAATAGCTGTACAAGAATGTATAGAACTGAACAGAGGGATAAAAGCCCAAAACTATGAAACTAAGGCACTTTTATAATCTGAAACTTGTGATTACCAACTGTTAAAGAACATAATGCCAAATATTTGAGTTAAATGTTAAAACAGTTTTATAACATCACCTCCAGTAAGTTATGATGACATATGCACAACTCAAAAAAGTTTTTATCAATTAGTTTTTTTGTAAATCGATCAAATGTATGTGTTGCCAAATGGCAACACGGTGCAATAGTGGAACGTGCAATATTGCAATGGGTTAGCTAGCTAGCAAGGTCAGCTGTGAACTTTTAAGTTATAAAAATAACAACATGAATGCTAGTAATATAATGTTGATTAGTTGTATGTAAATTTGCACTATGGAAAAAATCTAGTTTTAATGGCAATACTACTTTCGAATAGATATGAATACAGGGAGCAGTGTTTTAGCGAACACCACCATGTTCTATGGTAAGAGAAACAAGAAAAGGAGAAAACTGGCTCTTCCTGCAGATGAAAGTGTGGATGAGATGGGTTTTAGTGACCATGAGAATGATGTAGACTGGACATTGGATAAGAGCAGTGATGGAGACAGTTCAAGTAAGTTAGCTCAGAGGCAGATAAGTATATAGCATAATATATGATCATTTTTAGCTAGTAGCTACATTATTCTGATGCATCTGCATATAATAGACTTGTTATTTATTTGTTAGGATGTTTACTGGAGAAAATACTTATATTTACTGTATGTTGTATACATGATAATACAATATTGTGTTTGTTTTCAATTATATTTAGCAAAAAATTAATGGACAAAACGAAAGCTGTTGGAATATTAGTTGTTGGAAAGTATGTATAAGGTGTCACAGGGTGTCAAACAACAAAATTATTAATTATAAGAAAAATTCTAAACTTGAAATGTCTAAGTTAGATCCACTATTGGATGTTGTTGCCATATGGCAACATATCATAAAGTACTTTAAAAAGGTTTTTTTTCCAGCACTTCAAGCTAAGCCATTTTAAGAAAAGAAAAACAGTCACATCTTTTTTTAATGGATCTATCATAATGCGTGCGATAGAGGGTTAATAAAGTTAGAAAGCATATATATTTTTAAAAAACATGCTCCAATAATCCTGAATTTATTTACAACAACAACCACCAAAAGAAAACTTTTTTTTTTTTTTACAGACAAAAATATTTTAACCATTTCCACAGCAATTGCTGCAACAAATGTCAGAATTATAAAAAAACAGGAGGTATCACACTGAACATATATATTTTAAGATTTATATAGAAAGACTGTAATTGTACTTTCTGGTAAAAACACACCAATAAAAACCTCAAAGCCTCACTTTGAACAGCGTATGTGAAGAGCATTGTAAATCAGTTTATATTTGTCACCACTGATAGTGAAGATTCAACCGTTTGCTGCATCAAGCCTAAGAAAAAGGCACCGTCACCTCTTTCAGGCAGCGGTTTGCTTTTCTCTCCCTCCATCTATCCATCAAGACTGTATCTGTGCTTATCTCACGGTTCATCAGCCTCGTAAAACTCCCCCTTAAACAGCAGCCCTCAGAGTCTGCACTATTTTCTGCTGAGTTTGAGGAATCGGGAAGCGTTTGAAAGGCTGCAGTTCAATCTGCGTGGAGCTCTGGGAATCACTCGATTTGCTCGACCGCTTTCTGAGCCTCAAACTTGCTTTTGTTGGCCCCAAAAAAGAAATGTACTCAAAAAATGATACTCGAGTGAAAGTACAGACACTGAGCGAACATTTTATTCAAGTGTCTAAAAATATATTTAAAAATAAAAAAATACAGCTTTACATTTACTTAAGTGTTAAATAAGTAAACACTAAAAATGAGCAGGAATTCTAGTTTTGTCATGTTGAATGATCCTCAAACGCAAAGTAAAACTGGTAACACTTGACAGGATGTTACATACAGTATGAAACCTTTATAGTCATGACATGTGGTGAATGAGATTTTATGCATGCTTACAAAAAGTGTAATTTGCACAGTTATGACATTTTAGATGCAAAAATGACATTGTTCGTTATGACAACTTGACTTAACCAGATATTTTACAACTTGTTTTTTTCTTTGTCATGACAACTTGACACTAGACAACTACACTTATCATAAATCTGTCATAAACATGATTGTCATGAGGCCATTATAAATATCTCGAGTTGTAATTAATATTTTACAACTACAGTGGTACAAATATTAATGATGCTTTTTAAAATTATTTGATAGAGTAATGACGTGTTTAATAACATTTTAATGACAAATACAGTTTGTTCCACTGAGAAAGTGAAAAAAAGAATGACATCTATAATGGGTTCATAACAATCATGTTTATGACAGATTTATGACAAGTTATGTTGCTTTGGTAATGTTAAGTTGTCATGACAAAGATTACGACTGGTTGTAGTGTTAAGATGATTTGACACAATCTACATTGTAAAAGCACTATATAATTAAAGATGAATTGAATTGAAAAAAGATCATTTGTTTATGTCAAGTTGTCATAACAAACAATCTTTGCACTTAAATGTTATAAGCAAATAACACTTGTTCTATAAGCAAATAATAACATTTTTTGTTCTGACAAAAGAAGACAATTTGAGAAAGCTGAGAACCTGTAACCATAAACATCGGTAGTAGAAAAAAAAATTATTGTGGAAATCAATGCTCACCCTTTTTTGTAATATCATACAAAAAATCTTATTTTGTGTTTAACAGAAGAAAATCAAACGTTTGAAACATGTAAAGTGTTTTTCATTTTTGGGTGAACTATCCCTTTAAAATATTGGTTTTGTTATTTTATGCAAAAAGCTCTATTTCTATTTTAAATTTTACTCAAATGATGTTTGTTGTTTGTTCAAGCTACATATTTAAATGAGCTGAAACAACACAGTTCTTGAGGTTTTTATGAGGACAACTTAATTGTTTTATGTTCACTTTAATATGTCTAAATAATCTAAATAATCTACTTTAATATGTAAAAACTAATTAAATTCATTAATATTCATAGTTAACTTAATTCATTAATATTGCCCCAACACAAATAGTTTGTGTGGAACTCAGCATTTTTAACATTGTGTCATCTGAACTTCACAAAATAATACAAAACTACATTTTACTCAAACACAGTAAACTGTCAAATGTAAACTATAAAATGTTAAAAAAGAAATAAAATAAATTCAAGCATTTTTGCAAAGGTCTTTGAAGCTGAAACATGCTGCATGTTAAGCACACACACTTGATTGCTTGTTTACCTTATTTAATGTACTTAAGAAGTGTCACGATTACCAGCGATCTACTTTGCAGATCGAATTAAGTGATTTGGGCGTTCTAAGCAATTTCAGCCATGGGGCCCAAAAGTTTTAAAATGCCCCTTTTTTGTCCTTTAATTTATTTTTTATTGATTTATATCATTTCTCATTTTGTCTTAATGCAAAATAACAATAACAACATGTGAAGCATCTTGTAAAACTTTTTAAATGATTTGTTTTCTTAAAATGAATTCACAACTAAAAATGATATATAAACTATTTTCGTTTTTAAAACTAAATCTTTACCTAATTTGACCCCTGGACTTCTCCATGATTGAGGGTGGGGATACATTTGCGCAGACGTAATAAACAAACTTTTATTTTTTTAGACACTCATCATATGAAATACGATAGAAAATGATGTTATATACAGGGCTTGACATTAACTTTTGTGATCACCAGCTGCTGTGGCTAGTAGATTTCCAACGTTACTAGCCACTCGCCATTATTACTAGCCACAATTTTGTTGTTGTAAAAATATATTTTATACGCATAAATATGACTGACATGCTAAAATCACTTGATTTAAATTGTGCGTTATGTCCACATGCCTCCTCATTCATTTCACTTTTTTGTGTGTTGTGTATGAGTTTGCTCAATGAGTATGAGTAAACGGGGGCGTGGATTCATAGTGTGGCATAGCTATTAGTTTTTATTTTATATGACTTTTCAGGGCTCAACATTAAGGATTTACCGAATTTATCTCTGACCATACAAAAAATAAATAAATAATAATTTCTTAGTGTCAAAACAAGCAAAATATAGCTGTATACATGCACTTTTGTTCAATAAAACCTTCTTTAAAAAACAAAACAACTGACATTTCAAAATTAGGTCTCATATCACCAGTTAATAAATGAGGAGTTGATCTCCTATTAAAGCAACATTATTGTAACAACACTGATAATTAAGCCATGTTAACAAAAATAACTGTGAGCAAAAGAAAGCATGTGATTATGAAAAGATGATCACGCGGTTAACGTTAGGCCCATTAATAATCTGTTTAAAGAATGTTTAAAGTGAAAGTGAAAGTGAAAGTGAAAGAAACTGCTGCTGCTTAAAAAAATCTGGAGCTCTTGAAAGCAGCAGGACTGTGAGCATGCCTTTTGTCCAGTCTGTTTCAAAGACAACTAATTGCACCAGTTGCATTTCCAAGCAGAAGTGCTTTGCGGCATCGCGCAAGGAAACGCGAGCGTGCGCGCATTTTTTAAACAGTCACGTGCATTACATCACCTGTGCTTGCGCGTGAGCATCCTCTCATTCTGTATTTATCTGCCTTTTTTTTGCTTAGATGAACAATTCTTTTAGTCAGTCCTGCAATTATTTTAGTCAGTCCGTCTCGATTCTAACATCACATTTGCACGCATATTGGGCCATCCTTATTGTCAAACCCTGCTTTTAAGAAATTTAAAATTACAATTTAAAAATTATTTTCAACCGGCCAGAGTGTCTAGTGACCGGCTGTCTTACCCGCCATAGCTGAAATCTATCCGCATTTAGCGGGCTGGTTGGTGTTAATGTCAAGCCTTGGTTATATATAATTTGTAGGTATAATTTATACTTCTAAGTATTTATTTGGGGGCCCTTAGATTTCCTGGGGTCCTAAGTGGCCGCTTATCTTGCTTATTGGTTAAATCCTCCGCTGACTACAAATACCAGAAGTCATTGCTTCAGTCACTCCTGCCACAGCTGACAATCATCCGGACACCAAGCGGCAACCTCCCACCCTCCCTCAAGAAGCAAATATGGTAGTAACTGAAACTGCAATTCATCGAAATTCTGCTATTCTGGTATTGACCCCACTGTTGAAATGGCCAACTTCACAGCAGAAAAAGGTGTTTACAGCCTGGTACAAGGAAAGATTTTGGTTCATACAGCTAATATTACCATTCATGACAACTGTGAGGGGGGTGAATTTTTTTTATTACTCAACTGTTTCCTTTATATTAGGTTTTATTAGGTCTGCATAATTAAGAGCGTGGCCACTTGAGTGACAGCTAGGTCTCGCTGGTCTTCGCATTTTCTTCCTGTAGAAAACAGTCATAAGAACAATGCTTAGAGGTTCAAATTGTTACCACAGTGTTTTTAAAAGACTAAATACTTTATTGATATAGTACATATTCAAGCACATATGGTCAGAGCACAAACGAGTCGCAGGTAATGAAGTATTAAGTGTTTCTCCCAAAGACAAGCCCGTCTAAGCAAAATGCCAGCAGGCGTCTGTAGCGCCGCTCACGCTACGCCTCTTTGCCCTTATTCGGTTACCCCCAGTTGGAGCGATGATGCGCAAACATAAATGGCGCTGGTTGGCCACACCCACTTGCAGCTTCATTTGCGCTCTTCAGAAAACTATGGGTGACGTCACGGATACTACATCTATATCTTTTACAGTCTTTGCCGGACACTGACACACACACACAGCTGGTAATTCATCATGGACTGATTATCTGGACTATATATATATATATTCACCTCTCACCTCTGTTTTCCGTAAACAATTCAAATAGTTATTTCTTTTCTAGCCATCCAATGGTTTTTGGCCCATGTTTTGTTTAGTGTTTATCCTGTTTGCCGCCTGCACCGATCTCTTGCCTGCTTTTGACCACGCACTTTGGATTGTCTCCTGCTGAAGTCAGAATTATTAGCCCCCCTTTGAATTTTTTTTATTTTTTTAATATTTCCCAAATTATGTTTAACAAAGCAAGGAAATTTTCACAGTATGTCTGTTAATATTTTTTCATCTGGAGAAAATCTTATTTGTTTTATTTTGGTTAGAATAAAAGCAGTTTTTAATTTTTTTAAAAACATTTTAAGGTCAAAATTATTAGCCCTTTTAAGCTATATATATTTTTTAAAGTCTACAGAACAAACCATCGTTATACAATAACTTGCCTAATTACCCTAACCTGCCTAGTTAACCTAATTAACCTAGTTAAGCCTTTAAATATCACTTTAAGCTGTATAGAAGTGTAAGTGTATAGAAGATAAAATAAATCAGTTATTAGAAATAAGTTATTAAAACTATTATGTTTAGAAATGTGTTGAAAAAAATCTTCTCTCCGTTAAACAGAAATAGGGGAAAAAAATAAACGGGGGCTAATAATTCCGACTTCCAACTGTATATGTCTCAGTTTGTACCTGTTGACCGTTGCCTGCCTGACCATTCTCTGTTAAATAAAGCTGATGTGGATCCTCAACTCCGTTGCCAGACTCATTTCAGATACAAGGAAGAAAGAAAATAACACGCACATTTTTAGTTTAAATAAAACTGTAATTAGAAAAGAAGAAGAGTTTCTTCTTCAGAAAAATGTACTTAAGTACAAGTTGCTAGTTTGAACTGTAACTGAGAAAAGTACAAATCCATAAAAAAAAAAATACTAGTATAAAGTTTTTCGGAGAGAATTATTATAACCAGGGATTTGAGAAGAGGAGCTTCTCTTGCTTTAGTTGGAGTCAAATTGGAGTTTACCGCTTGGCACCACGATTATTGTCACTGTTGGCGCTTCAGAGTAATATTCTCTGAGGCGAGATTAATCCTGGTACACAAGTGTGACAGATACTTCTGCTTCTACTGAACAGATTTACAGTCCGTCTCCTGAAAATCTGATTATAGACATATTTCTGAAGAGAAAACGGTAAATTCGGCAGCATTTATCAAAGTTTGTGAGATGTAGTCTCTATGGTTTAACGACAAAAGCAAAAGTGTCACATAAATGCAGATTGGAAAGGTCAAAAGGGTCATCAAAGGCTCATTAATTTTTCACAGGATGCTCGGGAGGAAATTCTGTCTCTCGCTGTCATTATTTTCAGGATGGATGGTTTGCAAGTTGAATCAGCATCTGTAACAAGCAGCTCGACACAGTGTTGGACCCAAACACTTTATCACACTGATCATAATGGATCATTATCTGAAGCCCTGCATCTGCAACAGTAACCAGACCATACTACATATATATTGAATGACGGAAAATAATTTGATCTCACATATCTGTGCTCTGTAAATCTGTTTACAAAGAGATACAGAGAGATACAGAGAGAGAGAGAGAGAGAGAGAGAGAGAGAGAGAGAGAGAGAGAGAGAGATTTTTTAACCTGAGGTCTTCATGGGAAATATACTAGACTGTATTATTATAATTCATTTCTATAACAACAGTAAAAGTATAAACTAATACTTGTTTATTATTTCTAATGTTAAACAATACAACCCATATTATTTCTTTTTATTAAAACCTTACTTTTTTTTTACTTATCTGTTATTTTTAATTTACTTTCAAATAGAAATTATTCTTACTATCTATTTCGTAGTTTTGGTATTTGTTATTATTATAACCTCTACAACTAAATTATCAAAATTTAGTAACAAAAAACAACATAGAACCCATGTTTTTTTACATCTATTTGTTTATTGATTAGTTAATTATTAAATTAACAACTAACTAATAAATAAACAAATAAAATCATAATTTATATTATAAGTGTTATTGCTCATATTCATTTACAACAAAACAACAAAAATAATACAATAGTTATTATACATGTATTATTTATCTATTTTGGATAACAGTAAAATGATAAAACTAATTTAACTATTATGATTTATTGTTGCTGGGACACTGAAAACACTGAGCTGCTGATGTAAGAAATGTTTTTTACGAAAGAACGAACGAACAGACAGATAGACAGACGGATGGACAAAGAAACGAACAAATGGATGGACAGACAGACAGACGGATGGATGGATGGATGGATGGATGGATGGACAGATGGACGAACAAATGAACGAACGGACGGACGGACAAACGAATGCACAAACAAACAAACGAGTAAACAAACAAATGGACAAACAAATAGACAAACAAAACGGACAAACAAATGGATGAATAAATAAATAAATAATAAATAAATAAATAAATAAATAAATAAATAAATAAATAAATAAATAAACACTGTTTAATAGTCAAGCTAAACCACATCACATTCTCAGGTATCGTTAATAATAATAATAATAACAACAACAACAACAACAACAACAACAACAACAACAACAATAATAATAATAATAATAATAATAATAATAATAATAAAACAAGTAAGTAGCTGAGCAACTGGCCAGTGACACATATTATGATTTATTGTTGCTGGGAGACACTGAAAACACTGAGCTGCTCATGTAAGAAAAAAAACCAACGCCAATTTGCAAACACTTGCATTTGGCTATTGGCATGTGTTTATTTTAAATCTTGGATGGATCAGTTAGGTGGTCATCAGGAATAAAAAAAATCTGCCCAACTTTACATGTAGCGCTAAAGCTCAGAGGAATTATTTAATACAGTGTCTGCTTGATTATGTGATATTTCCCAAGAGGGAACTACAAATGAGTCAGCTCTGAATATAGCAGCCCCCTTGCTTCGCACAGTGCCCAGAGGGACAAATAACATTTCAGTGGATTACTTAATTATCTGCAAATTAGCACTTGGAGAACAAATGGCGGAGGTGGCGAGGAAAGGGCGAAGAGCGCGGAAGTGCTGAGTGAGTTATTGAGAGAGGTCACCGGTTGCCTTCCTGCTTTTTATAGGAGCGGAGACTCCTTTTATCAATGGATGCCTGAAGAAGCCAAGCTTTCACATATACTGCATGAAAGACTCACAGACTACAGTCATATTAAGGAAAATCAATGTTAACTTTGCTTGAAATCTTATGGACAGAAGCTAAAAACAGTAAAACTGTAAAAACATTCTGGTTATTAACACTTTCCGTATTTTGTGAAGTTTTTATTTATTTACGGCTGTGAATTGCATTATGGGACCTTGATCTCTGCTCTGTTGACTTTTGATGTTGAAAATTCTACAGTTTAACATAGTGACTTTTATTGACATTTTAGTAGTTTGAAAAAATATAATGTATAAGAAATAATATAGAGAAATTAGTGTACAAAATAGATTTTAATACAAAGTTTTTGTACCATAATATACACTACCAGATAAAAGTCAACAAATAGTAACTTGAAAATATTTTTTGGGTAATTTGGAAAAGTGGAATCATTTGTTGAACTGCATCCCAATCATCACAAATACTGCAGATTACCTATTGGAACCCGCATGGACCCAAGATTATCACAGAAATCAGTCAAGTTTGGTGAAGGAAAAATCATGGTTTGGGGTTACATTCAGTATGGGGGACGTGTGAGAGATCTGCAGAGTGGATGGCAACATCAACAGCCTGAGGTATCAAGACATTTGTGCTACCCTTTACATTACAAACCACAGGAGAGGGCAAATTCTTCAGCGCTCCTTATATTTCAGCCTCCACATCAAAGTTCCTAAAAGTAAAAAAGCTGGAGATGCTCCAGGATTGGCCAGTCCAATCAACAGACATTAACATTATTGAGCATGTCTGGGGTAAGATGAAGTAGGGGGCATTGAAGATGAATCCAAAGAATTTTGATGAACTCTGGGAGTCCTGCAAGAACACTTTCTTTGCCAATCCAGATGATTTTAATAATAAGTGATTTGAGTCATTGCAGAGATGTATGGATGCAGTCCTCCAAGCTTATGGGAGTCACACAATATTAATTCTTTTTCCACTGCACCATGACTTTATATTCTATACTGTACATTATTTCTGTTAAGTGACAAGACTTTTGTCTAAGTAAAGTCAGACCTTACTGTCCTAATTAAATAATTAAAAATCAAGGCATGATCATATTTATTTTGGTAAAATAAGCGTAATCTAGAGGCCTTTGTCTTTCATATCTTTATTGCCTTTTAGTATCAGCCACTTCTGATATCAACTGATCAACTAGGAGTCAAGTTATTATTTGTTGTTCATAAAACGTAGGTGACAAGACTTTTGCCAGATAATGTACAATGCCAACCACGACAATATATCACTTTAAACTGTTAAAAATGTTATTAAAATTACTTTTTTCAAACTTTTCAAGGTTAAAAGTTGTTGGAAGAAAGATCAAGGTCCCATGACGCAGTTCAAAAGCATAAATAAACAGGAAAAATAAAAAATAAAAAGCATGAATCACAAAATACAGAAAACTTTCTCCAGTTCTTTGTTTTTTTATGCTAATTTTGTTTTGCACACACCATATGGACAAGTGCTCTACTGTGTCCTGAACACAGTGATTATAAAATGCACACAAAGGGAGAATTTACATTAACTTTCTATGATGCCTCATACAAATAATCATATGTATACAGTTGAAGTCAGAATTACTAGCCCCCTTTGAATTTTTTTTCTTTTTTAAATATTTCCCAAATGATGCAGAACAGAACAAGGAAATTTTCACAGTAAATCTGAAAATATTATTTCTGGGGGGCTAATAATTCAGGGGGGCTAATAATTTTGACTTCAACTGTACATATTTAAATATGTAAAATGAGTCAGTGCGCAATAAGTTGATTATAAATATTGAATTTCATTTTTATTCTTCTGCAGTATAAGCTTATAAGGGATTAATGTCATAAAACTATGTTTAATTCTAAGTATTTAACAGTTAATGCATTCAGAGTTACTTGTCCAATGAGCTTGAGCAAAGTCGCCATCATAATTTCTAATTAGTAAGTCACCGACTTTATCGCATTATTTGGATGTTAAGTCATAATTTTGACATATGTCTATTAGACTTTCAATCTCATAATTTTGATTTAAAAAGTCATAATTTTAGTTTACAATATGAGTTAACAAGTAAATATATTTTATATTTTAACTCATAATTATGACTTTTAAAGTCAATAAAAAATAAAAAATAAAAATATATAAATTTTTAAATATTTTCAATTTCAATTGAAAACAAATTCAGTTTAGTCAGACAAAAACATGAGTAATCATAATTTAATTGACATTTTATCAAATGATTATGACTAAGTTTTACATTTTTAACAGTAAGTTATCGTTTATTTTTTATTTAAACAGTCAATTTCAACGTAGTAATACAACAATAAGAGTAAGTGATCATTTAGTTTACATTTATCTAAATATTAAAGCCATAATTTTAAAAGTAAATTATACATTTTATTTTTAATCTCATAATTTCAATAAAAAAATAAATCACTTTAATTTAGTAAAATAAAAATACAAGTCAAAATGTATTTCACATTTGTAAATTTTGAAGTCATCATTTTTTTTAGTAAATTATACTTTCTATTTATAATCTTAAAAAGTACATTTCATTCTAGTAAGACAAAAATACAAGCAAATGATTATTAATTTAACATTTTAGCTCATGATTACTACTTTTAAAGGCAAAATTTATAGCAGTAAGTTTTATTTTCTGTTTATTTCTGTTTATTTTCATAATTTCGACCTAAAATGCATAAATTCATTTTAGTAAGACAAAAATATGAGTTAGCATGTAATAATTTATCTCATATTCATGACAAAGTAATAATTTTAATTTAGTATATCACAATTTATATTTTTAAGCTAATAATTTGGATTTTGTCATCATTTTAGTTCTGTAAGTCACAATCAAAAATTATTAAAAATCTAAATTAAAACGTAGGTTATCTCAATTTTAGATATGTATTCATAAGACGCTAACTATTAGTCATTCAATTTCCTTACATTGTAATCATGATCACTAAATGTAATCACACTCATCTTGCCATTCAAATCTGAACATTATATTTCTGCAATATAAACATTATTTTAACATAGTAACATCATCTTAATTACAAAGTCGAACTATGCTTTCTTTCTGTAAAGCTGCTTTGAAATTCTATAAAGAAAAGTGCTACACAAACTTGACCTGAATTAAAAATATAAAGCAATGACTGCAAAAAAAGTGACCATGAAATAAGTAAAATGGACAGAGGTGTACAGTAAATGCTGTCTGAAACACAGTGTGCAGCATATACTCGGCACACAACTCTTTTCCTCCTTTAGGGACTCATGTGTCAAGATTATGCCCCAAAAATAAGTCAGAAAGCAAGCCGAGCAGTTTTACACAGAAGAAACCATCTTGTATATATACTAATGCCCTGACACCAAACCCTGTCTGTATTATTACTCTTGAGGTATAAGGCACATGTGTATCCACAGCTCCCAAAGGAGGCCACAATCTGACCAAGCTGTGAAAAAAAAATGCTGAGAGGCAAATAAAGTCTTTTCATCTTGATGGCAACTTGTCATTAGGAACATTGCTGACATCACTTTTTTTGACTATTTAAATTTCACTTGCATATGTATGGGTATTGTATTTTGCTCTCCATATTCTTGACTATAAAGCAGGATTGAGTGTAATAAAGTTCAATAAAGTTCAGTTTTTGAAATATACGTTATTGTTGTTATTGAAGTTATTATAGTTTTGATTAGATAAACAATACTTTTATTCAGAAAGAATGGAGTACATTGATCAAAAGGGACAGCAAATATATTAAAGATGTTACTAAAGTTACAATGATTACTGTTTTTATATATGTATTTTTAGGGGGTTTTCACCTTTATTATAATGTATTTTAAATAAATGTTGTTCCTCTTAACTTTTATTTATTTAAAAAATACTGAATAAATGAATCTCATCTTCCATGATCGTGCCAAGATCACCAGCAATCTCGTCCTTATAAAACACTGGAGAACATTCATTATCACCAAAACTACAAGTCTGCCACTTATATGAACTACAACACCTGTTATACACCACATACACACCTGTTCCGGATCACTAATGACGCACACACAGCTGGAAGCTGATCAAAGATTAATTACACATATTATACATGCTGCTCACATTCCCACTCACTTTGCTGAGTCCTGTTAACTTGTAACACCATCAAGTGTTTCCTTGTCTTGCAGTGTCTAGCTGTGTTTTTGAACCCTTGCATTTGAACCCTTGAGTTAAGAAATACTGCAGATGATTTAACATACCTCAGTCTCATGCTGTAAAAACCTCACCAGGGAGAATCACAGAGAAGGATAAAAATTACCATAAAACTATTTTTCCTCCTCTGTAATTTACTTACAGCAGAAAGATACTTTAATGGTAAAACTCACATTAGTCAAGATACTCTCAGACAAACAGATGCTAAACACCGCCATACAATCATAATTTCAAATCAATTTGCAAATAAAACAAGTGCCAAATTGTTAATTTTCTAATTATTCTCACAACTTCGACCTTCATCCAGTTGCTTTCCTGAAATCCAGAATCACAAACACCAAAGGAATAGCTAACAGACTGCAAAGCCATCTCTGAGGTCGGTTGTCCTCTTATTTGCAGTCTAACATTGAAGAGATTGAATGTGACCCTATTTCCATCATGAAGTCACAGACACCCTCTCTCATCTTCTTTCACCCCTCAGGATGTTTGCCGCTGTTTTGTCTTGACGTTTGCTGATGTTAGCATGTCTACTGAAGGTTAATTATGAGAAGACTAAATTACAGTGACAAGAAGGTCAGTTTGTCTTGAGTTCATACTGGAGTCTTCTGCTAACATATTAATAGAAGGTTATTAATATAATTTTTTTTAATTGTTTGTCAGTGGCTTATTAGTAAAAAGATATGACAAAGTCATGACTACAAATGTTTTTAATTTACTTCAACTTATAAATAAGTTAATCATGCAGGTTTCAACTACATATTTTTAAGTTATGCAAAGTGTAACTAAATATTAGATTAGATTTGATTTATTTATTTCAAACAGAAATATCAAACATAAAAATTCTTTAAAAATTCTATAAAATACATATCAACATGGTCGAAATGGAGCGGGATGAAGCACAAGCTTATTATTTTCCCACCCCATTACCAAACACGTTATATGTCTATTACTTCAACTCATTTCTTCTTTTACTTATCTCTTCTTTTTACATGAGACAAATGAGCTTTGCATGAGACATATTTTATCCTTTTGGCATCTTTGACATATTATATGTTTGATTCCATTTGTACATTTACATTTTATAACATAGACCAAAAAAAAAAAAAAAACATACTGTAGTACTGCAAACAGCCATTTGTTTCATCACTTTGATTGATATACTGTTGATATGACTAGAAAAGTTCAATTGGTAACACTTTATAATAACTACACCACTATGAATCATTTATTAAGTATTAGCAAATAGTTCATTTTATGTTATGCATTAACTCTACATTAATAGATATTAGAGCTGGGCTGATAAACGTCGATAGCGATGATAAGCTATGGACCTTTTTACTCGATATTGATTAATGCAAAGAGCCAATCACACAGACATATGCAACAACAGTAATTTGTTATTGTGTTGATATTAGAGATTTGCTAAGTCACCCAGTCTTGTTTAGTGAGCTCGAATCACTTTCCTGCCAGTGGTACTAGCTGTTAAACTGTTGTTTATTTCAGGGGTTCCCAAAATGTTCACCCCATGACCACAAAATAACAACCAGTGACTCGCAACCCACACAGTGCTCAGAGGTGGTTATAAACATACACAGCAATATGAACTACATACAGTTGCATTCAGAATTATTAAACCCCCTAAATTATTAGTCACCCTGCTTATTTTTTTTTCCAATTTCTGTTTAACGGAGAAGATTTTTTCAACACATTTCTAAGCATAATAGTTTTAATAACTCATTTCTAATAACTGATTTATTTTATCTTTGCCATGATGACAGTAAATAATATTAGACTAGATATTTTTTCAAGACACTTCTATACAGCTTAAAGTGACATTTAAAGGCCTAACTAGGTTAATTAGGTTAACTAGGCAGGTTAGGGCAATTAGGCAAGAGCTTAAAGAGCTTCTCAGAATATTTTAAGACATTAAGCCACTTCAAGTTCTAATCAGTATCAAACATTTAACATAATAAATAGTTGTTAATAAACAGTTGTAGTTAAATCAATGGAGCACAACCGTGCAACAGAACTCAGATAAGCTCAGAAGAAGCAAAGCTTGAAAGAATAAATTCTGCGGCTGTTTTCTGCCACTGTTTAAACTCGTGTTTCTCCAACCAGGAGTACACAAACTTACATTTTCCTATTTTGCCGTCTGTTACGCTCTTTGGTTTCGCTACATGTGGAGAGAGTCACATCACCTTCCGATGTTTGTCGCAAATTACATGACATCACCCTGATGGAGGAGCATGGCCGGACGCCCCCCAGCCCGAACCAATCGGGTGGATCGAGCACACCGTTGTTAATATTAGGAGGGAAATAAATATATTTATGCTTTTTTTTTTGTCAAACACTTTGGACAACACTTGAACTAAATTTAAGACCTCGTAAAACCCGAAAAAAACGTTATTAAGTTTCTGATAATAAATTTATCAACTTTTAATACTTTAAAGACCCTGCGGACACCCTGGTACATTGTCTGTGAATAAATATACTGTATTTTGGATTTTTCATGTATGCACATGCGACAGAGAAAAATATTGTCTACTACACTGTTAACGATTTTTGTAAATTACACAGTATTTAACTGTAATATGAACTTAATATCAGCATTTTACTGTAGGACAGTGATGCATTATGTTATTGTATTTTAAAGTTGCATTGTGAAAATGACTGTATATTTTACATTAAATATGTACAATAATACTGTAAATACAGCAAGATTAATGGTGCTGTAAATATAAATACAGTATTTGTGCTGTAATTGATTTACAGTAACTTACTGTCAAACTGCTCCCAGTAGGTTTCTGTAGATTCTACAGGAAATTGTTAGCTGTGTACCAGCTGACCTCTTTTGGTCATTTTGGCCTGACCCCTAAAACTGAATGTGTATAGTTATTTTAGCCAATTATCATTATATTTCTATATATATTATATATTTAAGAAATATGTGCACAATATTTGCCATCTCATCTTTTCCATAAATATATTTATCAAGTCACAGGCTTTAATGGACAAAAATAAGATAGAAAGTTACCTAATGTTGTATAGTTACATTAAGTTTAATTAAGGAATAAGGAATTTATTTGAGCCACATTACTTAGACATTTATTTTCCTTTCCAATTCAAATAAAAACCTGTCTTATGTTTTTTGGTTGTTATTATGCATGCTATATGAACACAAACAACACAATTAGGCTACAATCCCCTTTGTATTTTTTCCACAGACCACAAATGACTGGCCATGCAAGTATTATTTTGGAAATGCATCTAATTGCTTTTGAATTTTATTTCTGCTACACTAGTCTTGCTTCTTTTTCCCTCCTTGTTTTCCCAAGCCTCACAATATTATTAAAGAACTCTTAACTTTTGTCGTGCTACACTTTTAATTCTTCATTTTGATGCAGCATGACACCGGTTGTTTGTTTTTCTAGTTCGTGATCTGTCTTGCCAACTTTGAACAACCATTTAGGGTTGACGAGGTCTAAAGCAAAAGCTTTGAAACTGAAAGCTCTGCTTGTGCATGTCTGAAAGTAGAAGAAAAAGAAAATCAGAAAGGGGAAAAAGAGCGCTGAAAAGCGGATTCTCTTTCAAAGGCTTTCAAGTACAGTTAGGAAATAAAAAGAAGAACTAAGGAAGACTGGAAAATGCTTTCTAGCAGCATTACAATTTGTTATCTTAGATTTTATGTATTTTCTACATTTGCTGCAACAGAAGTTGCGATGAATGTAATCAGATGATGAGGTTATTTAGCTTAGTTTCTTACTAATGCAATAAATATCAGCAAATGCAAAAGCCTCTTCACATGCCCTTGCTTGTGAATACACTCATCTCTATACATAGTCTATACAGACAAAATATATAAAATCTAAATAATTAACTAGAATTACAGAATACGAAAATATGTTGCTAAAAAAGTAAAGGATATATTTTATAAATGTGGGCACATAATAAAAAATAAAATCAAAATGTGGGTTTGTAGCAAAACAATTTATAGGCAACATACATAAAAGTCTAAAAATATATCAAATCTCTCCATTTTATTTAAGATTTTGATTAAATAGACAAAATATAGAAAACCTAAATTATTAATAGGAATTACAGAATATGAAAATATATTGATAAAAATGTAAAGGATATATTTTGTTATATATTTTATATTTTTCACTTACAGAGTCCGCCATGTTAATGGCAAATGCGCCATGGCACAGCGCAACTGACTCTTAAAGGGAATGGGAGATGGGATTCTGATTGGTTTAATTCATGCTATGCTCAAAACACACCCATAACTCATTAAGAAAATAAGCACAACCCTGTTAGACCATATTTATACACTTAGAGCGTATTTTTCCATCCTTAAAATAGCAAAAGTGGATTCGGACATGCCCTAAATGCTTTTGCACCATGCACTTTAGACTTTGGCCTAAAATATAGCCCAAAATATATTTATAGCAGTTAATAGGCAACATTCATAAATGACTAAAATATTCAATCAATCATTTTTATTAAAAGATTTTGATTAAATAGACAAAATATAGAAAACCTAAATGATTAATAGGAATGACAAAATATGAAAATATATTGATAAAAATGTGAAAAATATATTTTGTTATTTACAGATAATACAAGTGTTGTAATATTTTTATAACATTTTAAATATTATTCAATTATTAAATACAAATACCAATAATCACTTTTGATTTAGTTTTCATTTGAATTTGCTGATAATAATAGGCCAAAATATAATAATAATAATAATAAATAATAATAATAATAATAATAATAATAATAATAATAATAATAATAATAATAATAATAATCATATAGTAATAATAACAACAACAACAACAACAACAATAATAATCATATAGTAATAATAATAATAATAATAATAAATAATAATAATAATAATAATAATAATAATCATATAGTAATAATAACTACAACAACAACAACAACAACAATAATAATAATCATATAGTATTAATAATAATATTAATAATCATATAGTATTAATAATAATAACAACAACAACAACAACAACAATAATAATAATAATAATAATAATATAGTAATAATAATTAGTTGAAACAACACAATTCTTAATTTTTTGGGGGGACAACTTAATTGTTTTTATGTTCAATCCACCTAAATTTGTAAAAACAATTAAGTTAACTTAATCTGTGTTAGGACAACAAGAAGGAATTGTGTGGAATCCAGTATTTTTTACATTGTATAAAAGTGTAAGCTTTATTTTGTTACTGTTTAAATTCAAATTGCTTCGTTTTTACTTTTTATCCTACTGCTCAAATCAAATAATTATTTATTTTGCTATTGTTTAAATTCAAATGGCTTCTTTTTTAGTTTTTATCCTACTGCTCAAATCAAATAATTAAAGTTTCTAATTTTTTATATAATTTCGGTTGAAAGTAACTTTAATATAACTTCGGTTGAAGTACTTTTCCACAATCTGCAGTAAATAAACAGCTTCAAATATAAACAAATAGAGACAGCTTCATCTGAAAAGATCTCTTTCTCCCCCTTCTCATAGAGAAACTAAACTGATCTGCTCACAAACATATCAATCAACGTCTGGCACTGAACAAAAATAGAAACCTGAAAGAAGAATAAATGATTTTTAATTAATTTGAAGCAGGGCATCTCACCACCAGAGCATCTGAATGTTACGTCAATAGAGACGGATGAACTTGTAGCTCAGCAAATTAGCTCTTTACCTGAACATTGGCTTATTGATACAGGCCAAAACATAGTGAGTCAGCAGGAGCGGGAGCAAAATACAATAAAAAAGCAATTAGCACTATGGTAGAGCACATTATGATGAATGCCGGATTGCTGGACGTGCATAAAACGTCAGTTTTCTCAGACGGGGTGGCGATTTGGATGAAAGGAACAGCCGTTGTCAGCTCGGAGTTGAGTAAATTGTTAAAGTGTGAAATATTCTGTCATGGCAGTTCAGTACAGTGAGTTGAGTGTCAGTCAATATCAATTGGGTTGGCTCTGTAAAATACTTTCCCTTCACCAGAATTTAATATCATTCATGTCTTATCCTGGCGCGAGGCAGAGGAGGTAAAATGAATCTGGAGAACACGGGTTACAGGGTCACCATCTCATTTGTAGTAGGACTCTGAGGTGAGCAGATAGACGGGTTTCTGACATTACAACTTGCTTATATGGATTTTGCTTTAATCACATCATGAAATATTTAAAATGATCCAACAACAGGTCATGGTTTCCATTTTCTTTGAGAAAAACTACCACAAGGTGTGTGTGCTGTCTAACATCGCTTCTGCATTTTTTATTAGTCAAAACGTTTGGTGGGAGATCGGTTAATGATTTTGCAGGTTACTTTTTTACTTTGTAACATTATGAATAGACTTATTTTAAATCTTCACATTAATCTTAACTGCTTAGTGTAGGAATGGATTTCACTCAGACTTAAATGTGTCCTGTAATAAAACTACAAAAACTCTGAAATCTGAAGAAAAAAGGCCCAGGATACACTGTAAAATACAAATTTTTTCTGGCAGCTAGGGTGCAAACATAAAATAACGTTCAGGGAAGAGGGCAAGAATGTGTCAAAGCCTACACTGTAAAAAAATTTGTTATTTTACATTTTTTTTCCAGCAGCTAAGGTAACGGAAAAAAACCCGTTAAATAACAGGCGTTAAATTACACACATTTACCGTAAAATAACAGATGCTACATTACAGCAATTTACCGGAAATTTTACCTTAAGGAAATGTCTGTAATTTAAAGTCCATTATTTTACGGCAAATGTCTGTAATTTAACGCCTGCTATTTTACGGGATTTTTTCAGTTACCCTAGCTGCTGAAAAAAAAAACAAACAAAAAAAAAAAAAAAACATTTTTACAGTGTAGGCTTTGACATTCTTGCCCTCTTCCCTGAACTTTCCTTCCCCTCTGGTATTGATAAATAATCAGCAACGAGGTTTTGTCTTTGATAACTTTTGATTAAATCCCAACAGATGAATAAATCTTTAAGTCACTGGTTAACTTTACCCAAATAACCAATCATTGCCCTCGTAGGGTATTTAAAGAGAAGGACAAAATGCGTTGGGGTTGCAAGTCTCAACACTATGTATAATTTGGACACTCTTCTATACTCTTAGATTTATCCTTGACTACTTGATGTTGTGCATTACTTCTGAATTAGCTTTTATTGTTTGATTCTGTAATTGGCATGATACACTTTCATCTGGACAAATAAAGTGTTTTGATGCATTCTGAATACTGAATTCTATCCAGTAGATTATGTGGAGGCTGGTGCTACCTTGATCTGTGTACATGATATCCAAACTAATTGCACAAGATTGTTTGGAGCAGTCGGCACTTCAGCTCGGTGACTATTTGATTTCTGCTTATCGCTGATTTAGCAAGTTGTATGGAAATTACTAAATTAAGTAAATTTAGTAGGAGTGAGCAGGAGGCAACCGGACTAATTGGGTATTAGTTAACCCTGCATCCTCTGACTCTAACTTCAGAATGTCGAGATCCTGTCTGTGACAAACACGTAACCCTTGGAGCATGAAAACTCTGTTTTGGGCATTGGGTCCCTAATGAACGTATAACTGAAGAGCATGGGATCAGATATAAATCAAAATACTGAATTTATTCATAAACGAAAAATGTGGGTCACTAAAAATTGGATCAGATTAAATTCGGAGTTAAAAACAAATATAAATAAATTATAATAAATAACCAAATTCTATTCAGAAGTGCTAAAAAGGCTAACATGCATTTAACCTTCGACTATTCATCGGGTTCTGTCGTTGGGCTGATAGAATGGAATCTGACATCAGATTATTTAGTATTTTAGTTATTCAGGATATGCATGTTCAAGAGCAATGTTTTAAAATAAAAGTTATATTCGTCCATACTCGTGCTTCCACATTAGAACCTAAAATTAACAGTAACATTATCGTACAAAATTGTAGCCTACACACAAATATTAAATATAACACAAATGACAATGATATTCATATTCAAAACTAGTTTTAAACTGCACTGAGAAAATTTATTTTGGTAACACTTTAAAATAATGATCCATTAGTTATAGTATTTACTGAACAAACAATTAGTAATACATTTATTCCTGTATTTATTCATCTTCGGTAGCGTTAGTTAATGTTATTCAAGTTAAATAGCGTTAGTTCATGTTAGTTTCTCAGTGTTGGGTTGCGGCTGGAAGGGCATCTGTTGCGTAAAACATGTGCTGGATAAGTTGGCGGTTTATTCCGCTATGGTGACCCGGGATTAATAAAGGGACTAAGCTGAAAAGAAAATGAATGAATGAATGAATGAATGAATGAATGAATAGCTTATGTTACTCACACTGCATTAACTAATGTTAACAAGCACAACTTTGGATTTTAATAATGCATTAGTTAATGTTGAAATAAATACTTTACAAGATCTTTCATACTTAGTTCATGTTAGTAAATACATGAACTAACATTACTGTAACTAATGGACCATTATTCTAAAGTGTAACCTTTATATTTCGCATTTAAGTTGGAAGTCCTTACCTATATTCAGAACAAAACAAGATAATAATCTGAAAATATAATTCAACACAAAATAACAGTACAATGTCGTGGAACAAACTGAATTTGTCATTATAGGTGTCATTATTCTGTCAAATAATTGTATAACACAGACAACAATTAACAACAATTTTTATGACAAATTTAGTTTGTACCACTGTAGTTTAGGTCAAGAATAATATAATAAGCTTGTGCTTCATCCTGCTCCATTTCAAACTGGTTAAAATCCATTGTTATTTTGAGTTTGCATACTGTAGATATGAAGGTGTTTTGTTGATTATGTATTTGAACTAGGATTTGAATTAATCAAATCAAGAAAAAATATTAATGATGCTGTTAAAAAAATGGCACAATTATAATGGCCCCATGACAATCATGTTTCTTGACATATTTCTTGGTAATGTCAAGTTGTCAAAGACAAAGACAGGTTATGATGTATTTACTTATGTCAAGTTGTCATGAAAAAGACATCTCAAACATTCATGCCTTTGCATTTAAAATGACATAACTGAGTGAATGACACTTAATCACAGTTGTCATAAGCATTATCATGCAAACAATTTCATTAGTATTCAGGATGTGTCATGATTATAAAGGTGTCATGACAGTCTTACGAACACCGCTTCAAGTAAAGTGTTACCCTTTGCCTTTAAAAGTCTATGTTTTGGTAAATCTACACTGAAAAGCAGTTTTCAAAGAGTTTTCAAACTAAATTGTGGTCTGCAGCAGTTCCAAAAAGTGTTATTTTTTAACTCCAAAGAATTGTGAATGCCAGGTGTTAAATATAACAAAAAAATATAATGATATTCATACTCAAAACTAGTTTTAAATTAAAGTAAAAAAGTAAAGTAAATCCTTAAATGTTACCAACATTTAGAACAAAACAGGATAATAATCTAAAAATAAAGTTAAACATATAATAACAGAACAATGTTGTGAATATCTTTCTGATCACTTTTTTTCAAACTGAATTTGTTATCCAAATGTGAATGCACCCTCAAATAATTGTACATTATTGACGCTGTTACAACATTTATGGCACAATAATATAATTGCCTCATGACAGATTTATGACAAGTTATGCTGTCTTGGTGATGTCAAGTTACTAGGGCCAGTCGGAATCTGCAGACATTTCTGCGCAAAATTTTCGTAAACATCTGCGGATTTATGTGGAAAGAGTTTGGGAGTATCATAATTAAAACCTTAATATATGAAATAAAAAGTAATGCCTTTTTAACTTGTATTCAATGTTTACAATGCAAATCCATTTAGATCGACTTTATTTGGTAAACAAAGCAAATCTTTTATATAATATAACTACTATTAGACAGAAAATATTACTTTACAAACTATATTGTAAACAAATCATATAAATATTTTCATATTCGTCAATAATATTACTGAAATTAATTAAAAAATTTAATAAATATGAATTTACACACATTAACAGTACTCAAGTAAACAAACAGAATTAATGATGGGCTAAAAATTTTCTTCGAGTTCTGCGCGCGCAGATTCCGGGCCTAGTTATGGCTGTATGTAATGTAAGTTAACAATTTCACCTTTACATTTAAAATTACATAACTGAGTGAATGCACAAACTCTTATTAGTATTTATAATTTGTCATGATTATAAAGGCCTTCATGATTATGACAGCCTTATGAACACCCCTTCAAGTAAAGTGTTATCCTTTGCTTTTAAAAGTCTGTGTTTTGTTCCTTTTACATAGAAATGTAACCCTTTTTTTTTCAAAAAATTGTCCATTTTCAACTCCTGAAAAGTGTGAATGCCAGGTGTTACTCTAGCAAAAGTTGTCTTAAAACGAATATCTAGTAATGCAAACATATCCTGAGATTGGAGGATTTTGGCAGTGATGTAGAGGGGAAAGGGAAGAGATAGTCTCACCTTGTTCACACAGACGTCCTGTGAAGTGCAGAGGACAGTCACAGAAGAAAGACGAGGCTCCACTGGGCAGAGAGACAGGTCGACATGTGCCCCCATTGAGACAGAGTCCCTGCGGGCAGACAGGTGCAGGCTGAGTGGGTGATAATACTCTGACCCATTCTCCAGGAGGAGTTTCCACTGTGATGAGCAGAGCGGTAGAATGTGTGGAGCTTGTTGGTGGCTCATAATGCCTTTGAGATCTGCAGAAAAAAACATGAGATTAAATGAAAAGGTATGGATTAAAAATAAAAAACGATCTACAGAAACAGATTTCCACAGGGCACATTTACTACTCTGTAATCACTTACAATTACTTCAGAGCAGATTCACTAAGCACATGTATCACAGTTTATCCAGGCAAATTATTCACAATTACTTACTTATTTGGAAAATTTAGTGATTTGTCAGCCTAATCACAGCCTTTTACTGCTAAATGAATAAAAAGCAAGCGATGAATGAAATGTCATTTAAAAGAGTTGTTTGCAGACCAGAGTTGTGTGGATTTAATTCTTGTACACTGAAAACCCTAATAAGTTAACAACTAAATTAATTGAGTAAACTTGTTGCCTCAATTTAATTGAGTAATGGAGTCTCCCAAAACTTTCACATTTAAGTTTATTTAACTTGCCGGTTTTGTAGACTATACTGAAATTGTTCAGTTCACCAAACTTAGTACTAACTGTGTGTAATAATATACTGTGAAAAAATGTTAAAATAAATTTTAAACAAAAAAATAAGTAGCCATTTATTCACATTATGATGAATAATTATACCTGAAGCCATTTGTTTTCTGATTTAAAAAACGACTTTGCACTTAAAAGGTTGCACATATTAGAATTTTACAGTCAAGACTACATTTGTGAAAATAACCTATTTTTTCAAAGGATTTATTATGATTTTGAGCTCACTACACTTGAAATCTTAAGTTTATGCATTTTCATGGTACATAAGTTAAATGAACTCATATTTTCAAGTGATAGGGCCAAAATGCTAAATTTTAAGTTATGTTCAGTCAACTTTACTTAATTGTTTAAGTAAAGATAACATTAGGTTTTACAGTGTATAATTTAATAGAGAATGCCTTTTAAACTGTGATTCAATCGCTGAATTTAATTTGAGGTAACAAACAGAATACAGAGTAGCAATTTAATAGCAATTCAATATAGAATGTAAGTATGCAGAATTAAAATTATTTTTAAATTCAAAGAAATTCAAATAACTGTATTGTTGATCTAGAAAAGCATTTTTTTTTGTCAAGATGGAGCTTTAAAAAAAAAAAATCCTTGAAATATAAAAACAGACAGACAGACAGACCGACAGACAGACAGACAGACAGACAGACAGACAGACAGACAGACAGACAGACAGACAGACAGACAGACAGACAGACAGACAGACAGACAGACAGACAGACAGACAGACAGACAGACAGACAGACAGACAGACAGACAGACAGACAGACAGACCGACAGACAGAGATAGATAGATAGATAGATAGATAGATAGATAGATAGATAGATAGATAGATAGATAGATAGATAGATAGATAGATAGATAGATAGATAGATAGATAGATAGATAGATAGACATCCTGCAACATACACATAGACAGATGACTGTGGACATTCATCTGATTTGCATAATTCCTTTAGTGAACAGGGTACCAAAACAATTCAGTTGGTGCATGCAAATAAGCAACGCTTCAGTGGGTGACTTTCATTCTTAGTGAATTCCCCCCTAGTGTTTTAATCAGAGGAGTAAAGGATGTATGGAGCAACCTCCTCCACATTCCTTAATCTCATAATTACACACTACACAGACAAGCCCCATTTGTTAAAATTAAAACCATACTTTCATGCTTCTTCAAAATCTAAATTATCTTGTTTGACATAAAACAAATGCACAACAGTATTGACATAAATCTACAGCTGGATCCGTTAAGTAAGCATCCAGAAAAACCATCAGGCACCTTAGACATTTTAGCCCGTCAACAAGCATTGCAAGCAAGCATTGGCTGATCTTTGTGCATTGGTTATCACTCAAACAAAAACAAGCAAACAAAAAAAAAAAAATGCTAAGAGGGGTGTCAGGAACACAATTTAACCAAAGCACTTTGTCCAATTTTGAAACAGTTTATTTATTTTTTTTTATTATTTTTTAGGGGTTTTCACCTTTAATGGATAGGACAGCAGAGAGTATTGACAGAAAAGCATGTGGAGCAGAGAGAGGGGAAGGATGGGAACCGAACTCGGGTTCTCTGATATTGGCAGCGATGTACACGTGGCGTGCGAGCGGCACAATGTGCTCACGCTTTCCAGGCGCACCTGGTTGATTGAATGCTGCAAGTGCATCATAAGGGACTTGACAAGAACTGACCGATCAGCTTCATACTTCCTATGGGATATACACATTTTATACTCCAACGAGAAAAAACAGAAACAATGAGAACAAAAGGAAAATACCAAACAATTCTGTAATATAGTTGATCAAAAGTGCCTTTCAGCAGTCTTTCACTACATTTGTTCTCTTTATTTATTTATTTATTTATTTATTTATTTATTTATTTATGTGTTCATAGTTCTGTCATTTTTTTCAGTGTAAAATTATTTAACTTTTATTTATTTTTTATTATTTAACTTTTTAAGTCAAAATAGAGAAAGTGTTTGTTTTTTATTATTTTTTTTAAAGTAATGAATGGATAATAATCGTTATAACCATGAAACCATGATTATTCCTCAGACTATAGTCATACAACCAAAATCTATGATCACTGCATCCCTAGGGTATATGAATTTTGAATATAAAACAAATGCTAGGTGGCAGAACTACAACCACCGATGGCTTTTCTGGTGTAATTGGTTTGCTCGGTAGCTCACGTATAGTGTCAGACTTGCAACGGGGATCAGAGCGGGCTGTAACAGGGCAGGGTTTGAGCCCAATGAAGAACGATTCCAGAAACCAGTTAAAACAAGCCCCCCAAAAAAGTGACTGCAATGACTTTTCTCTTCTAGTTTGCTTTTAAAAAACACTATTGGTTGGGTTTGGGGAAGGTGGTTGCTAGGTCAGTCAATATAAAGCTGAAATATTATGCATAACAAACTGACTAGCTTCTCTCACAGACGCGCATGTGAAGGATGTTAACAGGAAATGTACACAGCGGCTTCTGGTGGATTTAAAAGGAATAGCACATATGAGAAAACATGGCCCAGCAACTTATTTAACAATCTTAAATATGTACACAGCGGACTCTAGTGTTTTTGTGAAAACAAAAACGCAAGCTGATGTAGCCCAAAGTACATATTTCCCAAAAGAAAGAGTTCTCAAAAAATAAATAAATAAAATAAATAAAACATTGCATCCAAAACCACATGGAAAGCATGAGGTGCACCACTTCCTACACCCATTTCAACGTCCTTCTGAACTTGCACTTCAGTGGTGTCTGTCATTGCTAAGCAACCATTAGCTGAACTGACATCTTCCTATCTCGCCACATGCCACATGCACAAGACAACCTGAGTTGCACTCGCTTTTGCATTAACAACAGTTTGATACCTACCATGCTAGCATTTTCATTGAAAGAGATTTCAGTGGAATTATGAATTGAATGCACAATAAGTGAAGTTTAGTTATAAACAAATTTCGAGAGGATCACGTGCTTATGATTTCTAGCAGCTGGATCCGCATTATCCAATTCTCAATGCACCAATCAGACGACTCCTAAGCTACTACAAATACCCTGGGTTACGTACCACCGCTATCTTCGTTTTGAAGAATCCCCCCATCCACCCCTACTCCTCCTTCTTCCTAGATGGGTGACACGGTGGCCCAGTGGTTAGCACTGTTGCCTCACAGCAAGAATGTCTCTGGTTCTAGGCTTTACCAAACCAGCAGACATTTCTGTGCGGAGTTTGCGTTTTCTCCCCGTGCTCGCGTGGGTTTCCCCCGGGTTTCCCGGTTTCCTCCCACTGTCCAAAAAACATACAACATAAGTTAATTGACTAATCCAAACCGGCACTATAGACATGCTCCTAGTAAATGGTTATCTCTCAAGAGCAATCACTGGCTGTTCATTGGTTATTACAGCAGGGGAGTTCTCGAGATCTACCTGAGCTCAAACTCCCTTCTCGCCTTGCAACGGGAGGGAGCCCCGGGCTCGAGGATCTTATGAGCTCAGGACTCTCTCCCGGGACAGCATGCCAAACAAGCTTATAATTAATCATCAGCTAAGTGTGAACTCTTGAAATATTTTTATTTAGTTTTAGGAGAGGTCTGTGCTTAACATTTAATAAAAGTTTAATACACAGTCTCCTATATAAGTGATAATATAAGCTTTATTTTTCATTATTTTATCTATTTTGTACTTAAGTATCACAAGAGCCTTTCAGTACTGTAGCTGACGGTGACAAAACACTTGCCAGAAGATGTGTAATTTGTGTCAACATTTATCACAACAAGTCTAGAAAATATATATAGTGGCCAGTTTCTCTCATGCCACCTGGTACTTATTGTACAAACACTATAATGCATCATATTAAGCAGCAATAATTAGAAAAATAAACAAATTAAAGGCATGATAGAGTCATAAAAGTTCAAAACAGGTTATCCAATACATCAATCATCTCTCTAATTATTAAACATCCAAGCTATATTATTCATATGTCCCAGATCCTGAGAGTCTACCTTGTAAGACACCATATCACAAAATGCCACATTTATTTGGAAACCCCATTTCCCTATTCCAAAGCAATTCCAGACAGATGACAGGACAGAATAAATAATAATGAGCGACTGCAAATCAACTTTATTTAAATATTAACTACACTGCGTGGTGACCAATCTCAGACTTCACTCAATACTCATTTCCAGGGTTTTGGACAGAAATAGCCATAATGTCAAAAGCGAGTGCTTGCAGTTTCTTTGGAACAATAATAAACGAAGTGTGAAGCCAAACACTTAAACATCCCCTGAATCTCACTCTTGATGAGCAATTTGCACACAGCATGAACATTCGGCACCTGTGCACTCAAGTGACGTGCTAAATTATAGATTGTGTGTTTGAGAGACAGCTGACACGGGTGGCAAACACCACATCCAGGAGCCACGAGGCAAGAAGGAAAAACAACAGAATATCAAGATATCAAGTGTTGGAAAGTCTAATTTTAAACTGCAACTTCTCAAAATACTCAGTGTTGTTTCCATCATAGTTTTTAAAAGATACATTTCAGGTTATTTAATCCTTAACTAAGGATTTACAGTTTTTTTTCTAAAGTTGTCATGATCATGTGAATATATTGGTGCTGTTAATCGACTAAAAAAATTAACTAATTCATCACACTTTTTTTTGCAATTAATCATGATTAATTGCATTTAAAAGACTGAAACTTTTAATTTTGTCTATTCAAATGTAAAATTAATTTGAATTTTTGTTTTACTTGTAACACATACAGTATGTCTTCATGTAAACAACATACCTGCAATAAACCATCAAGATCTCCAAACTGTTGGCTTGACAGCCAAATTTATCACAGAAATAAAAACACAGGCATGCAAATTCCATTTGAATTTCAAAACAATCAATGCCAATAATGAAATAATTCATTTCCATGCTGGATTCTAAGTGTAGCAAAAAATGCCAATATACAGGCATTGCAAATATGGAAACTGGAAAATTATAATAATAAAGTAATGAATACAAACAATTATACTCATTGAAAAGTTGAATTGCTGTGAGTTGAGAACATTAATTATGAAGTAGAAACAATTTTGTTTAGTCCTCCTTTACATTCAGCCAGTTGCTAAGACAGTCCAGTCTGTTTACATTATTAGGGGACAATGGGGACCTTTTCTTTGAATGATGTGACCTGAGAGTCTCTCACAAGCAGAATCACTGAATCAGCATATAATATTTCGGTGCCTAATTTTGTTGCCACTGGTGCTATGACTAAGATGTCTAACCATGTAAACAGTAATTTATTTATTTATTTTTAATTTATTTATTTTATTACCTTAAAGGACCACCGAGTCAGGAAATGTGAAGGTTTTTCGTTCCATTCGGCATGTGGGTCTCAAATTCCATTAAACAAAGTCGAAAGATTAAAATGAAACATATGAAATTACAAGAACTCTGGAGGGAACACTGGATTAGCCTGGTATTGCGACATTAAATGTTTTATGCTTCCTTGGTCTTATCTATATTTCTTTGCACATTGAACACACGTCGGCCACAACAGAAAAAAAAAACTGCAACTGAGATAATTTTTTTTAAATATTTCAATGCGTTAACACAGTAATTTTGACAGCACTAAAATAAATAAATAAATAATTAAATAATTAAAACCGTTCAGTCAAAGGTAGGCACATCATAGAACAAAAAACAAAATTCAAAGAGTATTCATTATTAACGTACAGTAAGAGAAGCCAGAATGATGCAGAATGAACTCAAATCAAATAGCCTACACAACTGTTATCAAAAGGTTCACCATTGCGGACAATCTTAAGTTTAACTGAACCCGTTAGAAAGCAAACTTTTAAATTAAATGAAATATTGGCGCTAGCTTTCATCAGACAATATATCTGAGGCAAAAACAAAACAAAACATGCCAACCTTCTGTAACTGACTGACTCACGATACCAAATGGAAAATTAGATGCATGGCTTTAAATGTATTTTAGTGATTTCTTCTCAGCGACAGTTTAAAGCAAAGTTTTGAAAGATTGTTATGTGATTAATTTCGTATGGTTCAGTAAAATAGAAAACACTTATAATAATTAAATAAAGTAGTGGAAAAGTAGTGTAAAGTGAAAATTTTATAGTGATATTAATTAGCAAATAAATAATAATAATAATAATAATAATAATAATAATAATAGCACAAATACTTTTGTGAGGCGATGAAATAAATGGTGCCCTAGTGTTTGTTATAGCCCAATATGTTTTTCATACGGCTCTGCTAATATGTGACCATGGACCACAAAACCAGTCATAGTTGTCATTTAGGAAATTGAGATTAATACATCACCTAAAAAAGAAAAAAAAGCTTTCTGGTAGTATAGCGAAATCTTTGTCCAAGGTAAAGTTTTTTGAAATCTAGAATCTGAGGGTTTAAAAAAAATCAAAACACTAAGAATTCCAAGATTGGGCAAAGCACATTAATAGTCACAAAGTTTTGATTTATTTACAGTAGGACATATACAAAAATCTTTACTTAAAGAGCCCCTATTATACATGAAATAGGGTCATATTTTGACTGTAAGGGTCTCCAACAACAGTCTAATATGCATGCAAGGTCAAAAACCACTTTCATGGTTTTATAATCTGCATTTATTTTTACCTAATTATCCCAGCGACTCATTTGTTCCCAAACCCCTCCTTAGCGCGAAGCTAATCTGCGTTGATTGGACCGATGACAGCCTGCCACGATTGGTCGACACTGACAGCCTTCAGCGCAAGATATAGTAAAATGACCATCAGCTAATTAACAATATAAAAGTAGTCACAGTGCACACACGCTTCATAGTGTAAGGTGTGTGGATTTTGGCTGCCAGTGGGTGAATGTAAATACAGACGATGGATTTGAAAATACAGACGACTAACTATTTTATTTAGCAAAAACTCCAAGAACTGGCGAGAAGATCAACACGAGTCTCCTAGCCGTCACAGTCTACCTGCTCTTTTCACACACACACACACACACACACACACACACACACACACACACACACACACACGCACACGCACGCATGCACACACACAACCCTCCTCCTCAGAGGACACAACACCAAAACATTCAAAAACAGAACACCTTACCTCGAACCTGAACTATTTTGAAACTTGACCATTGCATGTGTGTAGGAACAGCTGACAATCCGTAAACAAAGCAGCACGCGTTGCGTTTTCAACGTAGTTTTACACGCGATATGAGAATATAAAGAGTTAACCTGATACAGTACACGCGGTTACAAGTAACAAAACACAACTAAATACATAATTTGCAAGCTAGAGTAAGCGAGGCAACAATTTTAATCGCACATACTTACACTTGTGAAATGGAGGAAGAAACTGATTCATGATGCAGATGCCCTGATCCATGTTCTCACATAGTCCATCAGTAGACTTTTCTGATCCTTCCTTTAACAAACGGCCCGATGAAGTCTTCTTTGTAAGCATGTAGTTTCCAGAAGCACTGCACAAGGCTGGGCTATAATGCTGAGGAATTTTTGCAAAAACCTCAACCACTGACTCTTCACAGTTTCATTTTTGGGGTAGAGACTGTCAATAATATCCATCTGAGCACAGCGTGACTTCATTCGACCGGTGTGGTGAGAAATCAGGTGCCCCCTGTGTGTGTGTGTGGCTTTTTTTCTGTGTTAGTGGGTGGGGCCGCAGGTTTCAAATCTCCTGGGCGGGGCTTGTGTTTCGTAGCCATGTCATCGCGAAACACCTAATGACTCGTTATCAAGATGACTCGTTTGAAGCACTATGAGTCGACTCTTTTATAGATGAATCAACAGTTTTAAACACTGTACACTTACAGATTTAAGCCTTAGCTGGATATTTCACTTACCTTAGAGTTGTGTTACACACTACATAGGTCATTTTCAAAAACCCATAATAGGGGCTCTTTAAAATCCCTTTTTATCAACATACAACTAATAACATACACACTCAGACCATATTCAATCAATACTAATGTGGTTTTTTGTATGAATGGATGAATGAATGTAAGAATAAATTAATTAATTTATCTTGAACAGTATTTAAACTGATGTATTCAAACATTTAATTGTACAAAAAACAGTGATCGAATGGCAATGTTCAATATTTTACTATGAAAAAAGGATCCACAATTCTTTACTGGGACTTAAACAGTGAAGCACAACAACAACATTTTGAACAAACTGAATCAGTAATACAAATCATTAGAAATGGCTTTAGACTTCCCAACACTGCCCAGAATCGTATTGATTCCTGATGGAAAATCCGGTTCAATTACCTGCAGTTGTCAACATTCTTCCTGGCAATGGCATGGTCCATGTGGAATCTTCTGAGCTTATTAATTTCGATTACTTCAATGCAGCCGGTGTAGTTGTGGAAAGGCTCAGCTTCCTGAGGGAACGCAGAACAACAAAGTCTCAAGCAGTTTCTTCAGAGGAAAACAGAAACATCTCAGGCCTAAGGGTGAAAATGAAAAATGGCTACAAAAGCAGCTATTCTGAGAGAAGAAAGTGCCACACAACAAAGAGGTTGCATTTTAAGGCATAGTTCGCCCAAAAAATGAAAGTTCTGTCATTATTTACCCGCTCCTCATATATTTACAAACCTGTGCGCTTCTTTTTCTCTTTTGAAACAGATATGAAACTCATTTGTTACATTTTATTGAACATTTCACTCAAGGACAAAACTCTCAGACAACATTCATTTGAATGGCTTGTGCATTTAACATTACTTCAATGAATGAAAGTTCTGACATTTGAGCAGATTCACCCTTTTGTGGGTCTTTTTTTGTCATTATGAGCTTGTTGTTTGGGAAGAGCTACATAACGCTTCTTAAAAGAGTAAATCCTAAATAAATTTAATTTTGGGTGAAAGTATACTTTAACACATATATAGTAGTACCACGCTTATGTATTAACGGGCACCTATGATGAAAATCAACTTTTGTAAGCTGTTTGGACATAACTGTGTGTAAGTATAGTGCGTCCACTGTCATATTTGAGTGATATAAACCCAAGTCTTTTTTTTAATTTCCTGACATTAAAATACGACCTAAATCATAGTGATTTTGAGGCCCACTGCAATGTGACGAAGGAGTATGATTTTCCGGCCCACCGAATTGATTGACAGGCATCATGTTTGTATAATAACATGTATTAACATCTTCACGGAACATTTTTTTTTTTTTTTGCAAAGAAACTGAGGTTAAAATATCTGTTCCTACTCTCTATGATTTTTAAAAGTTTTATAAGTTAAACACATTTTTAAAACAGTGTATTTTTGCAATGAAGAAAGTAAAATCGTATATATGCGTGTGTGTGTGTGCGTGTGTGTGTGTGTGTGTGTGTGCTTCATTTAAAAAAAGGCTTGAATAGACTCCACCACAAATACATGAATTAACTTACTTGGTATTTTTGACTGAGCTGAATTTTAGCTTCATGCATGTCTGTCTCTATTACTGACTGCTGTTTATCTGATATAATGCATGATGAGAAACTGACGACTTTACATGTAGCTCATTTGCATTAAAAACAGCTAACACTGTACTCAGACACCACAATGGGCAGATTCTGAGGCTGTAATATATTTTCTGATGGTTATTTGAGCTGGAACTTTACAGACACATTCTAGAGACACTAAAGGCTTATCTTCCATCTTGCAAAAGGTGTAAAATTAGGTGGCCTTTAAAGGAATAGTCCAACTCTAATTAAACACACCTCATCAAACTAATTGAGTCCTTCATCCTTGTTTGAAACTTACAGGTAGTGTGTTTGGAGCAGACGCTGGAACTAAACTGGGCTGCGGAGTTTGACACCCCTGCTTTATACATTTGTCAAATATTTTATTTTCAAGGAAAAGAATGTTTTTTCAAGACACAAAAATGTCTCACACAGCATTACCAGGAGAAATTGCTCTGATGTAAAACAAATTATCAAACAAAACAAACAAAAATATCCTCCATTCATTAGCAGTGCTGGGAAAAGAGAAAGCAGCAGGAGGATCCAATCTTTGTTGTCTATACGGAAACATCTCAACCTCTCCTTTTTCTTCTCCTAACAGTATCTCAAGTGCCCATGACCTGCTTCTGGCTGCCTGAAGGAAAATGAAAAGTGTGCCTGCTAGTTTCTCAGAGCTTTATCACTGTCAATATGTAGACCTTGACAGTTCTTTGAAGCCCTCTGAACCAGTTTTTTAGTAACCTGAAAATTACTGGAAAAATTCATGTTTATTTTAATCCAATTTAAGTTGGTGGAGTCTCTTCAGTAAGTGGCCAGGGCAATATGTATTATTGGTGACAAAGGCAAACCATCAATCTTTCCAGTTTTTTCATTTTAAATAAAAGGTTTCAAGTTGGCCAATTAATTTCAGTGACTTAAAAAAAAGATAGTCATTTGCAAATTCTGGGTAAGAATTACAGGATTCACTTATTAATAATTTGAACCAATTTGTGAATCCTTTTGATTAAAAAAAACCTATTCGAAATTCGAACATTTTTAAGACTTGAAAGCAAGTTCAGTTGCACATCAAGCAAAATGTAGACCATGAAACAGTTTACATCAAAAATTGATTTAGAAATTTATATAACTTAATTTAATTCCTCTTTCTGTTCTAGTTTGTTTTATGTTTTCCCCCCATATGGCTTAGTTTACAGTATGATTCTTTAATAAGAAGATTTGAACTATTTATAACTAAAATGCAACCTATATAAGGGTCGAAACAAACTTTTGTAAGTGGGTTTAACAACAATCAAAACAACAATGGTGGACTAGAGGACTGTAGAAGAAGGTTTATGTGTGCAGGTTAGTCTTTTTTTTTTTCATTAAAAAGTGACAATACCAACTGCTGGCCCAGAGAATACATAAACAACAAACAAACAAATAAACAAATAAATGAAGTGTCACTGTGGCTCAGTAGTTAGCACTGTGGCCTCACACCATGAAACTCATTGGTTCGAGTCCTAGCTGGGTCAGTTGGCATTTCTGTGTGGAGTTTGCGTGTTCTCCCATGTTAGTGTGGTGAATTAAATACTAAATTGCCAGTAGTGTATGTGTGTGAATGAGTGTATAGGTATTTCCCAGTACTGAGTTGCAGCTGGAAGGGCATCCACTGTGCTGGATAAGTTGGCTGTTCATTTTGCTGTGGCGACCCCTGATGAATAAAGGAACTAAGCTGAAGGAAAATGAATGAATGAATGAATGAATGAATGAATGAATGAATAAATAAATAAATAAATAAATAAATAAATAAATAAAATAGTCTTGCATCAGTATACTAACTGATCTTACTAATTCATATATTTAAATAGAAACACAAGCACATGCGGCAACTTGTTTTCGTGATTTATGAGGACTCTCCATTTATGTAATGAATTTATACTCTTAAAACCACTTATTATATAACCTAACTCTACCCCTATACCCAACCCTCACAGGAAACCTGTGGTAAATTTTAAAAGTGAAGACCCCATTATGTATGATTAGTATTTTGAAGTATGAGGACACCATGTCCTCATAAACAACCTTAACATTGTAATATAGGTCATGTGCATGTCATTAAACAAATCTGTGTCCTCATAAACCACCAAACCCAGTACACACACCTATGGAAAAAAACTGATTTACAATTTATAGTTACAGTGTGTGTTTGAGTAAAATGTTATTGTTGTTTTGTTCTCCAAACTACTGATGATATTACTAAATTTTAAATACAATTATTTTACCAAATTTTCATTTTCATATAGAGCAGGGGCAATATTTACCAAGGGCCACTTCAGCCTTATGGCTGCCCTCTATAACTGTGAGACTGTATAAATGTTACCATTCCTTAACATACTGTTAAATAATTGTCTCTTTATTTCATAATAACATAGTAAAGTGACTAATAGAAACATGTGTTTGGATTAATGTAAAATATATATTTAATTATCTGGGTTATATTAACTTGAATCCTTTTATCCAGTTAAGAAATCCACATTATTCCATCAAAGAAAATAAGGAAGACAGAAATGATCAGAAAGACATAACCTTTCTCCAAAACTTTGACAGAACTATGGAACTTTAAATAATGGATCACACTATCAAACACCCATTATGGAAGATGTAGTTTATATTCAATAAAGCAGGATGACTGAATGACTACGGCAAAGCACTGCGTGACTAACTCTAAATTACTCACGAGGGACGCTTTTCGCCTCACGCAAATTTTCAGCTTGAGTTTAATAACTTGAAATTGCACTGAAGATGCGATTGAAGTCAATTCTGGGCATTAACGGGACACACATTGTGGATTCCGTGTTAATCGCACTGCCCAGTTTCCATTGAGTTTGTATGTAGTTTACTTGCATGACTATATAAAAATCATAAATGCAGTCAAATCTGGAGAAAAAGGGTCTTAAGTAAAAATCATATGCTCCTTCGGGCCACGTACTGTATAAATGATATGACGGACCAGAATTGGCTTGCAGGCCTTGAGTTTGACACATTTAGAGCATAAAAAAAAAAGAATTGGTCAAAATAACAAAAAAGATGTCATGTTTTCAGACAAGTTTATATATATTTTATGCAACACAATTACCAAAACTTTAATTTTGGTACTGTCATGTTCTGGAAAGAAAGTTCCTGCAATGTCATGCCAAGAGAGGCTGCTTTAAGTAAGCAACGGCACATGAATTTAATCTCGGCTTTGACCTTGTCTTTATTATAGCTGACAACTTTATTTAAAACGTTGGTCACATTTTACGATAAGGTTTCATTAATGTATTTACTTACATGAACTAATTTTGAACAATATGTGCACAGCATTAATTAATCATCATTTAACATTTGCTGATGCATTATCAACATCCAAATTCATGCTTGATAACATTAATTAATGCACAGTGAGTTAACATGAACTAACAATGAACAACTGTATTTTTATAAACTAACATGAACAAATATTGTAATAAATGTCACCGGCTTTGAATCACTCGATCACTCAATTGAATGGCTGTTATCAGTGGTTATCAGCTGATAGATATGGTCCAGAAGGCTGTTATCATCCACATGGTTAATCAGCTATACTAATAGAGAAGTCTCCAGATTCAGATCTGTTTTTACATTTCTGTGACAGTTGGGTTTAGGGTTGGGGTAGACGTTCATAAAATACATTTAATGGGAAATTGATTAAATATTATAAATAATTCTCATGGTTAATCAGCTTTACTAATAGAGAAGACTCCAGATCCAGATCTGTTTTACATTACTGTGACGGTTGATTTAGGGTTGGGGTAGTGGTAGACATTAATAAAATACAATTAATGGTAAATTTAATAAATAATATATATACAGTAATTGTCGTGGTTAATCAGTTAACCAATAGACAAGACTGCAGATCCATTTTTACATTACTGTGACGGCTGGGTTTAGGGTTGGGGTAGGGGTAAGGGTAGACGTTAATAAAAATATAATTGATGGGAAATTTAATAAATAATATAAATAATTGTCGTGGTTAATCAGTTAACCAATAGAGAAGACTCCAGATCCAAATCTGTTTTTACATTACTGTGACGGCTGAGTTTAGGGTTGGGGTAGGGGTAAGGGTAGATGTTAATAAAAATACAATTGATGGGAAATTTAATAAATAATATAAATAACAACAAAACAATATAAACAACAATTTACAATACTTTCTCTATTTCTCTCTATTTATACACAGCACCTTATAACTTGTATATTTCTAACAAATCTGCACATACAATTCAACATCCAGAGCTTTTTGTCTAATTGCATATCTGTTTCATTTTTGTCGTCTTTTTTCATATTTCTTTTCGTGTTGTCACTTGTCACATTATGTACACTGAAAGCTTCTGAAACCAAAACAAATTCCTTGTGTGTGTAAGCACACTGGGCAATAAAATTGATTCTGATTGTGATAAATAATTCTTGTTAACTTCCGGCCACAGCCGTATGTAATCTATGGCTGATTGTTGACCATATGGATGGAAAACAGCCTTCTGAGCCTACTCGTAGGCGCAGAAAGCCCCTACTGGCCCATATCTATTAGCTGATAACCACTTACAATGCCCATTCAATCGAGTGATAACATTCGAATCGGCTGTAAATGTATTGTTCATGGTTTGTTCATGCTAGTAAATGCATTAACTAAAACATCCTTATTGTAAAGTGTTATCGAAACGTTATCAGACCTTTAAAGAAACAAAATAAACATTTACGCTTTACTCAACCTCATACATAATAAATCCTGTACATTCAGAATTGAGTCTTTTTAAGTGATTTCCTAATTGTTTTTGAATCTCTTACTCTGTAAGGTGAATGGTGGCCAGGAAGACCTCCAATAAACAGACGGTCAGTTCTCTGTAAGCTCAAGGCTGATGTGTAATTGCCTGGAGCACTTCTGACAGTCCTAACACCACTAACGGTGACTTCAGCCGCACACGGAGAGAGACATTGCCTGTTAAAACACAAATATAAAGAGTAGTGTGAGGTGTATAAGGACAAAATGTTCTCTGTGTTGTTACAATCAACACTTCAGGTCCTTTTTTTGTATATCTCTTCACTTAATGGCTCTAAATGCACTCAATTAATGACATTTAGTATTAATACCACAGACACCTTTTAAGGCAATTCGGTTTATGTTAATAAGATGCATCTGCTATGCCTAAAGGAGAACACTAATTACTTTAAAAGCTAAGCACTGCTAATGCCCGCTTTATCTGTTATTATTTTCCTGCTTTTTAATATTCAGACCAAAAACAGGTTATGCTGAATGACTCCTAATGACTGTGTTGTTTCCATGGATACGAGAGATACAGGGAAAAAAAGGTCCACAGTGAATTCATTAGCCAGTACAGCATTTAAAGTATCATAGTTAATGTGGATTTCAGCTCACGGTTGTGATTTAAGGTCCATGCCATGTGTGGAAAGAGTTTTAACCCGTTTAATCCAATCCAAGCTCTAAAATGTTACCAGCAGGTGTTTTAGTGGATTTCCTGCAAATATGTGGAAAAAAGGCTCTCAATTAAATTTTTGCAGTGTCACATGGTTACTACAAACTGTCTCATTTCCAGAGTGGTTTAAAGGTGCCATAAAATGAAAATCTGGATATACCTAGGCATAGATGAATAATGAGAGTTCAGTCTGGAAATTACATACAGTGATCCTCCAACACCATTGTTTCCTTGTTCTCATGTAAATCCAGTGAGTGTAAAATCCCAGTGAAAAACATGCCAATTGGAACAAAACACAGACTGTTACACTGCACCCAAGATCATTATTGTGCACGACCCAGGCTGTGTTTGATTGGCCACAATGTTTTCTAATGAGATTCACATATTTTTAAGCATATCTAAGATTTTATTAAATGTTAAATGAATAATTATTACATTTTTTATTAAATTTGATTAAATAATAAAAAAATTATATATGTAGGACTCTTATTTTGAAAATGGGAGAAACAGAGACTAAGAAGTAGCAGTTTTCTGAAGTTGGCAGCCATGTATGCCCACAGAGTCTTTATAGCTTGTCAAAACACAACATGCAGGATATACGGATTATAAATTTATTCAGCGTCACCCCAAAGAGGTATAAGCATACCAAACTCTTTCTGATGAAATATAAAACTTGTTTAAGCCATATACCTACTATGCAGATACACATTGACTCAATGCACTCTATGGCACCTAAGTTGGGTACCGAAACCTGGTGCCATTATGGCACCGGTACCTATGTAACCGGTATGCACCGGACCGAATCAGCATATGAATTTTGGTACTTAATTTCAGTGTTACTGGTGCTGTGACAAGGACGTGAAAAGCATCAAGGGGTACATCAAAGGCACACATTGGTATGCGTTGTGTCACACCATCTCAAAATGTTTAATTCTAAACAACTTTGAGAGATACGGACTCCCTCGGCGATGTTAGGCATTTTTTCTTGTTGCTTAGGGAATGCACGCAAGTACAGTAGGTAACTTGCACAATGCAGTGAATCCAGTGAGCAACACCCTTCAGACTCATCAACATGCATGATCGTGCTCATCAAATTTGCTTAAACTAATCATTCTAAAGTATGGCTATGTTTTACAAGCAAGGATTCTGACACAGCAACGCGAAGCAGATGCTTTACAAAAGTTGCATGTAAAGGGTATGCACTGGGAATGCACTGTCTTTGACAGCTTGCAACATCATCTGGCACTTTTTCTGAGTATGTTTACATGGACACCAATACTCCAATTTTAATATGATTAAGGAAATACTCAGATTAAGAGTCTACCATGTAAACAGTGATTTTTGGTTACCTTAAAAGACCATCTCGAAATGAGTTTTTTTTTTTTTCATCACAAAAGATCATAAAAAAACATTCAAAAAGCACCCCATGTAAACACCTTAATCACATTATTGTCGTAGTCAGATTAAGGCAAATAATAAGATTACTGACATCCATGTAAACATAGTCACAAGCAGAAAAAGGTGAGAAAAAAGGTGTTACCTGCCTTTGCACAAGTATTTGCATAAGTATTGCATAATGCAAATCTTAAATTCATGCTAACAAACAAATGATTAAAAGAAATATATTAATGCAATTCAATTCAAATATATAAAATATGAATTAATGTATATTTTAAACTTTAATTATATTGTTCAATTAAAAATATTGTATTGTATATTAAAATATACATTTTTTGTTAAATACATTTTTTTGTTAAAATTTTGTGGCTCAAAAGTATCGGATCAGGCACCGGTACCATTTTAAAAGTATCGATTTAGCACCAGTATCCAAATAACCCCAAACAATATCAAACACTAATGGCACCTTTAACTTGGTTGCTCAAAAACAATAGATTCTTTAATTTTCTTAGAGGTGACTAGTATTAAGATCTGAATTGGCAATTATTTAGTTTTGCTGAGTGTGGTCAAAGAATACATTAACATGATGACAACAATAGTGACCATTGGGATTAAACTGCACATTTAGGCATAAATACTGTATACTAAATATTGCACTAATTAAAAAAAATCAACTTTACAATAGTTTTAGTCCTGATCACAATACCAGGACAATATACAGAGTGTATAAACTCTGTATACACATTTTTCACATTTCTGACCAACCATAAAACATTCAAAAGATTTAAAAAAAATTATAATTGATTGTTTTAAGGGGTTACTAATTACAAATCACTTGGATATGTTCATGTCTGGGACAAATGTATGATTAAATGTGTCAAATATTAACATTATAATTCACCTGATACAGCATAAAAAAGACCCTGTACATGTACAGTAATAGTCACTTTACTGCCATTAGTACTAATTCTACTGCCAGTCAAATGCTTATTAAAATGGCAGGCAGTTGCAAATCCACTAAACAAAACAAATGATTGGTTATGCTCCAGGGCGTCTTTCACCTGCAGCTAATTATTTGCCATCTTCCTTTTTAAAGACTTCTTATGCGACTCGGACAGACTGTTCCGGAGATGTACCCAAGCCTTGGGAGTTTTCCAAAGCTCATTCTGCCCTTCCAAACAACAGGGGAGGAAAGATAATTACCTCAGTGTGGATTCTGGGATAACTATGTGCAGCTGGAGGATTGGCCTACAGATGCTCGGCTCATAATGGCAGATTCTCCCCCCCCCCCAACCAGCCTTGATATCTGTCTCCCCCTCTTCAGAGGTTCAGAAAAGCCAATCTTTACTGATTTGTTAAGCCTGTGATCCGCAGGCTGTGGAGTTTTTTCTTCTTCTTTTGCTTTTCTCCGCACCTCAGGAGCACAGACCACCAGGCCCTGGACATCCTCTCTCTGGAGCCGCCGGAGAGACTGTTAATTTGGAAGAAAATGGCATCCGGCCAGAAAAAGCCACCAGTCCCATTGAGTCTTTGAGAAGACAGTTCCCCAGCAGAACGCATGGAGAATGCTTCTTTTACTTAGACATGCTTTAAAGGTGACAATAAAGCACAGCATGGTCTTTTCATGCTTTCATTTCATTTTCACGTTTTATGCTTTCATTTGGTCATGTGAGGAATGAATAAGGGAGTGAAACTTAAGGGATGCATTGTACCTTTATTTGAAGGCATATCATTTTTATATTTCTCCCAGTGGTCCACTAACATTATTTTGTGCAGGAGAGCTGGTTGTTACTGAATTTTACACAAACATTTTCCACCCTTTGTGTGACCCTCAGGGTGTTTCTTTTTGTGCTGTTGTGCCTTTAAGAACTAAAAAACTATTTATTATGGATGAATTCAGAATTTTGTTGGTTCAAATGCCTCAACCCCCAGGGGTCGAAGACCGCGTATACACGTTTTGAGGCGTCTTGTCATAACGCTGATATATACTCAAATTACACTTTCAGTTTTGATCGTACAGATAAGATCAATACATCAATCGAATCTGTTAGGTGTCTAGTTTTTATTGTGTGCACTCACAATGGCAACAAACGTGTGTGCTTTTCCAAAATAAGGATAATAAACAGTGTAGGCATTCTCTAATTCTATATGCCTTCTCGCATAGACCATTTTCACTCAAAAAGTGACTTAGAAAATTTAATTTAATATATTGTTTTCTGTGAGCAAGTAAACAAGATGATTTTCACATCATTTTGAAGCAAAAACACTAGGCTACAAGATCCAGTTCTCAAAAGTCTTGTGAACAAATGTTCTCTATGTGTTTCATGGCCTTGTTTCAGTGACTTCAAAATTTTTGTTTTTCACTAACCACGCATAAACGTTTCTTTCTTAAAAACACAAACACATACATAAATGCTGCTTAGGTATTATTGTAGCCCAGCTTGTGCTTTTTACAGTGTTACCACACTTTAGCCATTAATATGTTTTTAAGATAATGAAAACAACACAAATATCAGTGCATGTCAAAACTTCTCCACTGCCCCAAAACACCCTTAGACCCCTGGAGATGTATAATTAGATGATGAATTGGAACGATAGAAAAAAAGTACTGAACTACGATTCAAAGAAAACACAGTGGAGGAATCAGCGCAACAATTTTTGTTTAAAAATAAATTGACTAAACCTAATGACGAATTAAAAGTTTGCATGTCAATCAAGTTCAGATGAGCTACTGCTAATGATTGCCAATCAATGTTTATATGTGAATGTCTAAATTAAATCTGTTCAGCATTTAAAGTGATCCTGTCTCTTCAGAATACTTGGATTAAACGGCTTGATTAATCTTGATTTTTTGATCCCTCAATTTAAAGTGAGAAGAGTTTTATTTAATAGACTTTCAATAGAGATAGAAGTTAAAAGGATTTAAAATAATTAAGAGAGTCATCAATTGTACTGGTCACTCGTTTTCTATATTAAAGCAAATATAATAGGTAAATGCTATGCTTCTTTAAGTCACTCTCTATATAGAATAAATTGTGTTACAGTATATTTAAAATTCCGCTGCACGGGTTTTGACACTTCCTCACACCACCATATCACCCTTGTACCTCAGCAACTTCACTGGATTCCTGTCACAGTTGTAAGTCACGTATCAATTTTAAGACCTTGATTTACCATATAAAGCAGTGCATGGGCTAGCACCTGACTATATTTGGGACCTGGAAACTCTACCACCTGCAGTCTCCGTCTTCATCCGGTCATACACTGTATCAGCCACGTTGTAAATTGAAGATCATGGGTGGTAGAGTTTTTTCGTACAGTATGCCTAAGCTATGGAATGGTCTACTCATCAGCATCAGGAATGCCGCTTCTCTGGACTGTTTTAAGAAACTTCTCAAAACTCACCTTTTTACCACTGCTTTTGACTTAATTATTTTTGTCCAGTCAGTTAATAATTCAATTTTATTGTTCATATTTTATTGTCTTATTGTGGTGTTTTATTGTTTTTTTATTGTTCTGCTTTCTTACTGTATGCTTTGAAGCCCTTTGGAGCTGAGGAAAAGCGCACTATAAATACATTTATTTAAATATTATTATTATTATTTTATTTATTTATTATGATTATGATTATTTATTATTATTTTTATTACTATTATTATTATTATTATTATTATTATATTATTATTATTATTATTATTATTATCTATAATTTACAACTTTGATTATATTTATAACGGAATCTCTGAAATATATATAGCTTCACATTTCTGATTTAACCTAAAAATTAACATATATTTACCTGGCATTATTGTACAGTGATGTCCTTTTTTTCATCAGTATATGTTTGAAGATGATTTTCAGTTAAACGTGTGGTTCCTGGTGATGTATGAAATGAAAATACATGCATTTCACCAAGGACCATGATATTAATCCAAAAATCTTTAATGATCTACTGGAGAAGACGTCACCTACTGTACATTCTTGGAATTGACTACGGAGGAGTAATTTAACCATACGTGGTGGCAAGTGGTTCAGTGGTTAGCACTGTCACTACACAGCAAGAAGGTCGCTGGTTCTAGTATTAGCTGGGCCATTTGGCATTTCTGTGTGGAGTTTGCTTGTTCTCCTTATGTTTATGTGGGTTTCCTCTGGGTGGACCAATTTCCCCCACAGTCCAAACTTTTTTTTTTTACTCATTTCTTACTTTGCTACTGTTCGGACGTCTTTGCCAAACGCTCCACTCCTTGCACTCTTGCTTTTATATTTATACCCTAATTTTAACTTGAGCCTATCAGCACAGTGCTCAAACAACACAGCTTGAAGATCAACATCGAACCTATGAACTTTCTGGAATATAGCTTTACTAACAAGAGCGGAATTATCGACCAAACAATCCTCCCGCTACCAGCTGCCTACATTCCTGAGACGGGAAAACACGGCTGTGAAAATGCCTCTGGATCGGATTAATTCAGAATCTCACTGCTGCACAAACTTCCACAGACTTCTACAAAAGATTGCAGTTCTTGAAACAAAGTTACTTGCGATCCGACCAGAACTATCGGATCACACAGGACCGCTTCATTGTGGACCCTCACAACATACAGCCGTTGAGTCCCGTTAATCTAATCCAGCTGAGCTGGAGTGAGCACAGAAAAGCAGAATGAAAATGTTAAAAATGAGCGCAATAACAAATGGCATAAACAAGGTGCGAGACCAAAGGGTACTTGCGGGGTCAGATTATATGCTGCTGCATTAGCGTCCTCTACCCCAAATACAGCTCGAACTCAAATACGACTTCAGAACAGATATGAAGTTTTGAGTAATATGGGTGAAGAATCCCCAAATGCAGTCAGACAGAGATCGCATGACTTAGCAGCTAATTCTGCATGGAACAGAGGCTCAAGGCTGACTAGACAGCGGCATTCTGCTCCGATCGTACCTGAGATAAGAACACTAGTTGTAGGAGATTCAATAATCAGGAATTGTAGGAGCAGAGCTACAGTGATATACAGCTTCCCTCATGCAACAGTTTCTGATGTAAACAAAGAACTTGAGGAAATTATAAAAAAGCACAAGACTGAAAAACGGATTATCATCCATGTGGGGAAGGATGATATTCGGAAGGAGCAGTCAGAACTGCTCAAGAGAGATTTCTGTGAACTCTTGGAAACAGTTGAAAAATTGAAGATTCAGCCATTTATCAGTAGACCACTCCCTGCAAGAGGGACAAATATGTTTTCACGGCTTCTTGGCCTAAATGTATGGCTGCAGAAAACATGTGACAGGAAAGGACTGAATTTTTTTGACAACTTTAATCTTTTCTGGAGCTAAAGACGACGATGTTTACATTAGACAGCCTTCATCCAAACAAACTTGGTGCAAAAGTGCTAAAGAACAATATATTTTTCTCCTTTCATCATCCATCGGCTGTGTGTGCTAATGGATGATGAAGGGAGAAAATGTTCGAATGACCACAGGACCTCAAATCAGCTCATGAGTGGACTTGTGGCTGATGTATCACACAAGGACAGTGATAACATCATGCAGCCAAAACAACCACTGTTGATAGAGACACTGCCGCTTGCCCCCTGCACATTAAGCTCAACACAGACAGACTGTGACGCTTCAGAACAGCATCAAGTCTCGTCACTCAACAATGATCCTCAGGAAAACAGCCAGGAAAATATATATCAGCAGCCAGAATCTCCAGACCCATAGCCTCTGTCACCAGACACTCTCTCTTTATCACCTTACTCGCCTCTCTTGGGTTTTTCCAAAAAAAGATAGAGGAGCTAGTATCTGCTGAAATTTAAACTTTCACACTCCGTTGCCGCAAGCCCCCTGTATTTAACCAAAAAGTGGCTTGCTCCACAACCACCTCTGAGCCCACCTGGAAAAACCCTACAACTTTTGCCATACCACCAGGGCCCAAAAACATCCCATTTTTTAGCTGGTGAACAAAACAACTCTCAATGATGTGTGTCGGGTGCCTGCTTAGATAACAGTATCTTTATCAAATGTTTACAGAACAAGCAGGAACCCAGTGTGTCTTTAGCTTTCTCTACGCAAATATGTGTTGTATTACGTGACAGAAAACCTAAGACTTCTTCAAGACGTATAGCAAATCATTCAAATCTGCTTTCTATTAAATGTAAATCTGAGACTACTGTAGAGAAAACCACTAAAACTGTTAGGTTGGCACTTTTAAACCTCCGATCACTTAACATTAAGTCACTTTTAGTCAATGATTTTGTCAACACAAATTGCCTTGATTTTATGCTTTTAAATGAAACTTGGCTAGATGACAGTTGTACTGTAGCAGTTCTGAATGAAACGGCTCCTTTAAACTTAGATTTTTTGAGTGTTTGCAGAGCTAAGAGCTGTTTAAAGATGTCTATGAGCGTAAACAAGGATTGTCTCCTTGATTAGTTTAACTCTAAAGTTAAGAATGTCATAGATGACATTGCTTCTGTTAAAGTCAGGAAGAGGACTGGGAGGCAAAAAGGACCTTGGACAAGGTCACCACAGTATGAATTATGAAAAAACAATGCAGAAACACTGAGCGTATGTGGAGGAAGACAAAACTATTAGTCCATTATAATATCTGTAAAGACAGTCTTCATGCTTTTAATGTGGAATTAAACACCGATAGGCAGACTTTCTTTTCAAGCCTTACAAACAGCAACCTAAATAATGCTCGTACTTTCTTTGCAATGGCAGAGAGACTCACAACCCCCCGTACGATTCCCAGTGTACTACTCTCTGAAAGCAAATGTAAAGAGTTTGCTAATGTCTTTACTGACAAGATCAATATTATCAGAAAGGCAATCAGCTCATCCAATCAGCCAAATTGTGTCGAAGTCAGACAAGCTCAACCACAGCTTAAAAAATCAGACATTATGATGATAACAGACATTATTAATGATAAAATCTTAGAAGAGATTGTGCAAAATATCAACATCAACCTGCAGTCTTGACACGCTCCCCACATCATTCTTCAAACGGTGTTTAAACTGTTTAGAAATGGATCTTCTGAAAGTGGTAAATGCTTCACTTCTCACAGGGATTTTTCCAAACTCACGTAAAACGGCAGTTGTTAAATCCCTTTTGAAAAAGAGCAACCTGGATAACACCCTATTGAGCAATTACAGGCCAATCTCAAATCTCCCTTTCATTGGCATTGAAAAAGTTGTTTTTAACCAGCTTAACAAGTTCTTAAACTTCAAGGGATGTTTAGGACAATTTTCAGACCACATCACAGTACAGAGAGCACCCTTAAAAGATAATCAATGATATCTACCTAAATAAAGGATTCAGGCAAACTAACAGTGCTGGTACTGCTCGATCTCAGTGCTGACATTTGACACTGTCGATCACAGCATACTTCTGGACAGGCTGGAAAACTAGGTTGGGCTGTCTGGGATGGTCCTCAAATGGTTCAGATCTTGCTTTGAGGGGAGAGGGTACTATGTCAGTATAGGTGACCATAGGTCAAGGTGGACACAGATGACATGTGGAGTCCCACAAGGCTCGATTCTGGCACCTCTCCTGTTTATATTATACCTTTATATGCTCCCTCTGACCCAAATAATGAGAAATAACCAAATCTCCTACCACAGCTATGCTGATGATCTACCTAGCTTACTGCCTAATGACTATAGCCCCATTGACACACTCTGCTAATGCATTGATGAAATTAACAATTGGATGTGTCAAAACTTTCTTCAGTTAAACAAAGAAAAAACTGAAGCTACAGTACTGCATTTGGGAACAGATATGAGGTTCTCAAGGTGAATGCGTACCTTGGCACTAAAGGTCAAACAACAAATAAGAATCTTGGTGTGAGAGTCAGATCTGAGTTTCAATAGTCATATCAAAGCAGTTAGTAAATCAGCATACTATCATCTCAAAAACATCGTAAGAATCAGATGCTGTGTTTCCAATGAAGACTTCAAGAAACTTGTTCATGCTTTTATCAGCAGCAGGGTGGATTACTGTAACAGCCTCCTCACCAGCCTTCCCTAAAAGACAGTCAGACAGTTGCAGCTCATCCAGAACGCTGCGGCCAGGATTCTGACCAGAACCAAGAAATCAGAGCACATCACACCTGTCCTCAGGTCCTTACACTAGCTCCCAGTTACATTCAGAATAGGTTTTAAAGTAGTACTACTTGTCTATAAATTACTAAATGATCTAGGACCTAAATACATTACAGATATGCTCACTGAATCCAAACCTAACAGATCACTCAGATCATTAGAATCATATAAACTAGAAATTCTAAGAGTTCAGTCAAAGCAGGGGTGAATCGGCTTTCAGCTATTACGCCCCCTCGCTGCTGGAATCAGCTTCCAGAAATGATCAGATGTGCTCCAACATTAGGCACGTTCAAATCAAGACTGAAAACACATCTGTTTAGCTGTGCCTTTACTGAATGAGCACTTTGCTACATCTGACAGATCGCATTAATATGTTTTTCTCTTCTTTTTCATTGTTTTATAACCTGTTTTAACACATTTAATCTGTTTTTAATAATTTTTTTTTATACTTGTCTCTTTTATTCCTGTTTATGTAAAGCACTTTAAATTGCCACTGTGTATGAAATATGCTATATACATAACTTGCCTTGCCTTTCCACCATTTTAATAGCATTGTAAATGCCTTCCTGTGATCAGACATACATGACCTAAAATAACCCATTATAACAGATCAACTCAAACATGGACCCGAATGCCAGAGTAACCTGTTTGTACTTGTCATTACAGCTTCACATACGTGATAAGGCTGGAAAAAGCAATGTCTCAGCAGATTACCTGTCATGATTGCCGAACATCGATAATCCAGGAGAGGTGCATATTTCCGGCAGCTAGCTCTCTGCAACTCTCATTTGATCACCCACTGAAGCTAAGCAGGGCTGCACCTGGTCAGTACCTGGATGGGAGACCACATGGGAAAGCTAGGTTGCTGCCGGAAGTGGTGTTACTGAACCCAGCAGGGGGCACTCAACGGTCTGTGTGGGTCCTAACACCCCAGTATAGTGAAGGGGACTCTATACTACTCAGTAACCATCGTCTTTCGAATGAGACATTAAACCAAGGTCTCTACTCCTGAAAAAACCCAGGATGACTGCCTGGTTTAACCCTGGCATCCTGGCCAAATTTGCCCACTGGCCTCTGTCCATCATGACCTCCTAACCATCTCCATATCATAATTGGCTTCATCACTCTGTCTCCTCTCTCATCTGTCTGGTGTGTGTTGTGCGGTCTGGCGCAATATGGCTGCTGTCGCATCATCTAGGTGGATGCTACCAACTGATGGTGGATGAGAAGATTCCCCCAATGTGTAGAGCGCTTTGAGTGTCTAGAAAAGCGCTATGTAAATGTAAGGACTTATGAGTTTTATTTCAATATTATAATTTTTATTTAATAAAAAGAATGACTAATAAGAGGAAAATTTTTAATCTGGAATATTCCATCATTCACTAACATGTTCAACAGCAGTGATTTAGTACCTGTTTGGTGAATGAGACATGTTTTTGGCCTGACATTCAGCATTAAAAGTGGCACAACTGCTCACTGTGTTTTTTATAGTACAACAACCTCTACTTCAAAAGATCAAGGAAATTGTGATTTGAATAATATGACCCCTTTTAAGAGATGGTCTCTCGATCCTGTTTCTTTGTTCAGTTTCATTTTGACAACTCTCTTTCACACCAAGTCTTTTGCTAGTTGGCACAAAAGTAATGACTGAATTGTGCAGCTGGTGCATCTTGGAAGCTTTTCAAAAATCTCTATCAAAAACAGACATAAACAGGCTGACGCACTCAAGATCAGGAGCCAGCTAAAGCGTCCGCATGTGAAGAGGCTGCACTGTCTCTCAGAGACCCCAAAATCTGATCAAATCTTTCAATGACTGTGTGACCGCACATTTCACTTTCTGCTGAATTGGATGAAAAGAAACAAACCTAATGGACCTCTGTGAATTGTGCTTCTGAACATCAAAGACCTTTCAGCAATCTTACAGCTTTTAGTCCAAATGCCTAGGACTGACAAATTTGGAGTTATATTGCAGCCATTACAGAGTTGAACAAATAAGAGCTGGAAAGAATATTCGCCATCATTTCGCTGAATAGCATAATGCGTAAGGGTCAAAGATGGGATGAGACATGACATTTAGAAAAGTGATTTTATATACAGCATATAAATAAAGTGTTTCAAGTAAGTAGGTAAATGTTTCAAGTAATATTTGTGGAATTAAAATCTCAACTGGGTGATGATGTAAACATTTAATAACATACACTGTAAAACCCAACAGTCAACTTTATCAAATTAAATGAGTGCAGTTAACTCAAAATTTAATGAAAGTTAATTCCACTTATTTGAAAAGAGTTTTGAACTCAGTGTTGAAGGTAATGAGTTAATTAAATACCTCATTACTTCAAATTAAATGGAGTAAGTTGACAGTACTCACATAGATTAGTTTAACTCAAATGGTTTGTAGCAATCAGTTTCCTCAAATGGTTTGAGTTGCCTTAACTTATTGGGTTTTACAGTACTCAGTTGGTTTGAGTTCTCTTCATTTATTGGGTTTTACTGTGCTCAAATTGCTTTGTTTACTCAAATGGATTAAGTTCACAGTATTCATTAGGATTAGTTTTTGAACTTAAATGGTTTGTTTCAATCGGTTTCCTTAAATGGTTTGAGTCCACCTTTTGGGTTTTACAATGTACTTATTCTGATCTATATGTATTAAGTGTAAAAAATAATATTATTAAATATTATTATATCATTAAATAATATTATTAAAATCTTGACAATAAACCACAGATGTCATGATATATAACATTTTTAAATGACAAATAATTCATATTTTGAAGCGGCAATGTGATTCTTAAAAGGAGTCTTGTAATGTTATCATGAAGTTATTATTTTTCTAAACATGGCAAGATTTTGGTGTATATGTTACTGGCAATGTGTGAAATTTATAGGAAGTGTATACAATGCCTAAAATCCCATGTCAAAGTATATTATTTATACTATAGTATTAATAATATACTATAATAATATAATATACTTATAGTATATTATCCCATGTCAAAACTATTGCTATTTTTACATTGCCTATAGGCATTCTATAGGCAAAGTATGTAAACTAGCCTACCCTAGCATTTTCCTGCCACTGATGTTGGCAGTGGCATTTAGGTCATTGCTTGATGATGGTGATTGAAGCTCATGAGTGTTGAACGTTATTTTAAGACAGCGTATTGCCGGTATGAGGTTCCAATACCACATTACAGACAATATTTTAACAAATATTTCAGTTTCAGTTCTGCTGTCATTGTTTTTCCGGTTAGAACTTCATATGCTTCATTTCATATTCCTTCCAGTTTAGAATACGTAATGGTCAATAAAGGTTTTTGTTGCTTCTGACACTTTGCCTAAATAATACTGGTCATTAGGAATTGTACAGAATGTCAATGAAAAATAGGCAAAATCTTTGCAAAAAACTGATATTTTTTACTTTGCCTCTACACATTTCCTAGGTATTCTATACAATACTGGGATTTCACACATTGCCGGTAGCATATGTTATATAATTACACTAGATGATAATATATTTTCTGTCTTCTGTAAATCATGATAAAAATGTCATAACTTTTTTTTGGTTACAAAAAACAACATATACATATATATATATATATATATATATATATATATATATATATATATATATATATATATATATATGTTTGCCACATATATGTCCCTGTCATTGCACAATGGAGTATATGCAGAGAGACCTTCAGTCAGCCAGCCCAGGTTAATTGTCATCCCATTCAAAATCGCCGCATTTAAGATCAGATTTCCTTAAAAAACAGCAATCTTCACTGCCTGGCTAAGATACGATATTAATTGGGCATCAGAAAAAACAATAAGCACTGCTTTAAATTATATTTTTCTGCGCCATGTCTTTAAAACATGGAAAGTTGATTTTACTTTTAAAAAGTGAGTAAACCCATGTAACCTGCAACTATTATGCTGACTTAATTTTATAATTATGGTGTAAATATAGTCAACTTATTAATAATTTCAGATTATAAGGTTAATTAAAGATTATAAAGCTTTTCTATACTCTAAATTTAACTTAACATACAGATAAGTGACAAATGGCTACCTTTATAAGACCAGTTTCACCATCTGCTTCCTATTAATTAACTTATACCATGTCCCTTATTAAATCGGTAGACACCTGATTCATTTTTAAACTCTGTGATCTCAAACTACTTACATGCCAGAGAAGAAATTCTCTTACCTGAAAATCACCACATGTTCATTTCCATCAGCAACCCACTGTGCTGTATTGATCCGCTGAACTCCTTGCTTTTGGTTGCACAAAAAGTCATACTAAAGGGTGTGAAAATAGCATGCGTTAGTATATTCTAACAGTTAATCTAAAGCCTAATGTTTGTTTCATTGGTAACACTTTATAATAAGGTTGTACATTTACAGAAGTCATTTAGCAGATGCATTTATCTTAAGCGACTTACAATTGAGAAGACATTCAGCAATTCAACAAGACAAAGAGGCAATACACACAAGAAGTGCTAATTATACAAATGAACTGTTTAGGTTTAGATCATTAAGTCACTTTATTAGGTACACCTGTTCAACTGAACGTTAACACAAATTTCTAATCAGCTATTCACATGGCAGAATCTCAATGCATTTAGGCATGCAGACATGGTCAAGACGAACTGCTGCAGTTCAAACAGAACATCAGAATGGGGAAGAAAGGTGATTTAACAGACTTTGAACGTGGCTTGGTTGTTGGTGCCAGATGGGGCTGGTCTGAGTATTTTAAAACCTGCTGATCTACTGGGATTTTCACACACAACCATCTCTAGGGTTTACAGAAAATGGTCAGAAAAAGAGAAAGTATCCAGTGTGTGGTAGCTTTATGGGCGCAAAGCTTTGTTGATGTCAGAGGAGAATGGCCAGACTGGTTCCAGCGGATAGAAAGGCAACAGTAACTCAAATAACCACTCGTTACAATCAAGGTATGCAGAAGAGCATCTCTGAATGTAAAACATGTCCAACCTTGAAGCAGATGGGCTACAGCAGCAGAAGATCACACCGGTTGCTTCTCCGGTCAGCTAAAAACAGGAAACTGAGGCTACAATTTATACAGGCTAACCAGAATTGGACAATAGAAGATTGGAAAAGCGTTGCCTATTTTCTGCTGCGACATTCGGATGGTAGGGTCCAGGAATTTGGCATCAATAACATGGATCCATTCTGCCTTGTATCAACGGTTTCAGGTGGTGTAATGGTGTGGGGGATATTTCTTGGCACCAATTTGGGCCCATTAGTACCAAACTGACCATCGTGTCAACACCACAGCCTGCCTGAGTATAGTTTCGACCATGTCCATCCCTCTATGACCACAGTGTACCGATCTCAGATGGCTACTTCCAGCAGGAGAACACACCATATAATGAAGCACGAATCAATCCTCAGACTGGTTTCCTGAACATGACATCGGGTTCACTGTACTCAAATGGCCTCCACAGTCACCAGAGCTCAATCCAATAGAGACCTTTGGGATTGCTGGACCGGATATTCTGACAACTCTGCAGCAACTGCATGATGTCAATATGGACTAAAATTTCTAAGGAATATTTCCAGTACCTTGTTGAATCTATGTCATGAAGGATTAAAGGTGCAGTAGGTGATTGTCTTCAGAAACATTTTTTGTTGTGCAGGTTGAAAGTCTCTTCACATTCCAATAGTAATGATTAAAGTAAATGATCTAAATGTATTTATATGCATTTTTATATTCTGGGTTAGGCATAAGACTAAAAAATGTTTCGACCAATTAAAATAGTGGTCGGGCCGACATCTCCCATAATTCCGATAAGTAGCTCAAACTGTCTGTCAGCAAATGCAGATTTGAGCTACGGCACACCTGTTTTTACACAGATCCAGCGTTTTGTGCATACAAGCCCCCCTGCTGCCACGTTTCACGTTAGAGCGAGGAGAACAGTAAAAACAAGATGCATCAAACTTTTTTAAAATCCTTGAATCAATATTTGGATATGGAATTACTTTTTCACGCTGATTGAAGACAGGATGTGACACCATGGCTGCAAGTATTCTCTTAGACAGGTACCTGTTTTAAAACTATTTAGTCACGCAAAGCTGTGATTGTGTTGTGTTATGAATGGGTTATATGCACAGAAGTGTTGTTCAGCCACTGAAATCTTATGGCGATTAATTGATGTGACTATTTTCAGATTCATAAGGACCTTTTACAGCATAGATAATGTAGATTTTGATTTATTTTAACAATAAAACATCAGTAAATAGCGCTATTCCACCTAGCCTGCTGTACTGAGGTGAGGTTGGTTTTTTATTCACATTGGTTCACTTTTGAACAATGACGACCTGTGACACGCTCCCTATACTGTTTTTCTGCTACTCTGAATATTCAGTCAGAATTAGCATGTAAGTATTGGCTCTTAGTAATGAGTGTAATTCATGCACACCAGGTGGCCAAGCTTTAGCTTTAGCTCAACACATGAGAGAGGGTTCAGCTGTCATCTTTAAGGTGCGTTGTGCTCATGTTTTCAGGAGGCGTGGCTTTGGACAGCAGGGGAGGGACTGTGTTTCAGAGATTTATTACTAACAGGTTAGCCATTGTGGCAGATCACCTACTGCACCTTTAAGGCAGTTTCTGAAGGCAAAAGGGGGGGTCAACCCGGGTACTGTAAGGTGTACCTAAAAAGTGGCGGGGTAGTGTAGTATTAGTTAATGATAATGCATTTGCTAACATTAACAAACAATGGACAATATATTTACTACAGTATTGTTAATGTTAGTTAATAAAAACTGCAAGTTCATGAAAATTGTTAGTCATGATTGTTAACTCAAGATACATTACCAAGCATGCATTTGGATGTAATAAAGCATTAGTAAATGTTTAACTATGATTTAATAATTGTTGTAAGTATTATTCATAATTAGTTCATGTTAGTAAATACATTAACTAATAAAACCTATTTGTAATGTGTGACTGTTTCATTATTTTGTAAGGATGACTCTTTGAACACTCAAATGCATGTGAGGTTTTTACCTGAGGTCCATTGGAAATGTAGAGTTTGATGAAGAACACACTTCTTTTGGCACTGGCTGAGTACAGTAAAGTTCCGTACATTGATTCAGTTTGGAATCTCACTGTGACACTGATCGGAACAGCAACTTCAAATCCTCCAAACTCCAAAAAGGAATTCCCAGAATATCCTCCAAAACTAGCATCTGCAAGATTGAAATGTAGGCTGTTAAACATACTGTGCCACAGTTTCTTTGTTCAGCTTGAACAGTATAAAATAAACCTTGACACTTGTGTGAATGCGAGTTGCTTCTCAGAACCCAAATTTGCATAGATATCGAATATTTTAGTTCTTTTTGGGGGTTGGTAAACAAAAACAACATGTTTTTGTCATTATACAGTTGACTAAAATATATATTTAATATGATAATATTTCATCCTGGGTACAAGGAAATGTAGCCCTATGCTATGCTGAATCATAATGAGAATGAACATCACAGAACCTCTGTTATCATGTCACTCCAAATAAGAAAGTGGGCAACACAACCTTTTTAATATTCAGTACTGCATTGTGAATGCGTATGAGAGCCTGAGTCGATAAGAATGGAGAATCTGAATAAACTCTGAAGGAATAAAATCTGAATAAAACAGGGGATATGAATTGAGTCTCACATGGAAGAGAAACTTTTGTGACAGTTATTTATGGTGTTTTGAATATTTAAACTTTTTAATGGGCAAAGCTCCATATTTCATTCAGCCACTATCAGGTTTTAATCAAATTCAGCAGGTTTAACCGAAACTGGAGAAAGCATATGAGTAACAAATTATTAACAAAAATTATGCTCTCTCCACATTACATTCCCAACAATGAGTCAATTAAGACAATATTGTTTAACCACTTTTGAATATTATAGTGTTACAAATGATCACAGTGATTTTAAACCTATGAATATGTTAATGCTAGTTTTTATAATGTTCTGCTCTGAGCAGATGAAATGGTATTTAACAGAGATTTGAAACTAATGTGTGTATAGTTTTTTTTTAAGTGGATTTGAAGCATTATTTGCAGAGAATAACAATGTTCTAATATTATTCATCTTAGACAACACAATACAAATGTTTAATTACACAATTTAAGAAATTAATATTTAGTGGAAAAAACAATTTCACGGATTTTCTTGGATTTAATGGAACATGGATTCTCCATTGAAACAAATGTTATTCTGATTATTTGTCTTTTCCTCTATAGACTAAAACAAATATTAATATTTTAATCAAACCTATACAGTACCTGATAGTAAACCTAAAGGCTGGGCGATTTGGCCTAAAATCAAAATCTCAATTAATTACACATTTTAACTTGATTATGAATAATGAACAATTATTTTATTTATTTATTTTTTTTTGCCCTCATAGTTCACTAATTTTAGTTTACTGAGCAGAGGTTATTTTCTTTTTTTAATTTTCTTTATATTGTACAACATTTGCCAAAATGAAGTGTATGTCACTGCAATACTTCCTTACATGGCCTTCCATATTTAGTTATATTATTACTTAAAACATTTCACTGCATTGTGTATTTTATGTATTTAAATAGCTAAATATAAAAGTAATGAGCTACAAAAAATAACTTGAATATTATTATTAACACGGGAATTAAATTTAATTCCAAATATACTGTCAAACCCAATACATCACTTGACAAAAGTCTTGTCATTGATCCCAGTTGTAAGAGCAACAAATAATAACTTGACTTCTAGTTGATCTTTTAGAAAAGTGGCAGAATAGATCCGTTGAACTGCATCCCAATCATCACAAATACTGCAGATTACCTATTGGAACCTGCATGGACCCAAGATTCTTGAAGAAATCAGTCAAGTTTGGTGAAGGATAAATCATGGTTTGGGGTTACATTCAGTATTGGGGTGTGCGAGAGATCTGCAGAGTGGATGGCATCATCAACAGCCTGAGGTATCAAGACATTTGTGCTGGCCATTACATTAAAAACCACAGAAAAGTGCAAATTCTTTAGCAGGATAGCGTTATATCTCATACTTCAGACGTTCCTGAAAGCAAAGAAGGTCAAGGTGCTCCAGCACTGGCCAGCCCAGTTATTAGAGTCATTGCAGAAAAGTATGGAAGCAGTCCTCCAAGCTCATGGGAGTCATACACAACATTAATTCATTTTCCACTGCACCATGACTTCATATTCTATACTGTACATTATTTCTGTTACGTGACAAGACTTTTGTCTAAGCAAAGTCAGACATTACTGTCCTAATTAAACAATTAAAAATCAAGGCATGATCATATTTTATTTTGGTAAAATAAGCGTAACTTAGAGGCCTTTGCTTTTCATATAAGCCACTTCTTATACCAAATGATCAACTAGAAGTCAAGTTATTATTGGTTGTTCCTAAAACTTGGATAGGCGACAAGACTTTTGTCAGGTAGTGTATATAACAATTTTATGTATATAAATAATAACCACACATACTTTTATAATACTTTCCTTAAAAATACATTTAGCTATTATTTTTTTAATGACTAAAGATTGTAATATATTACTTTTAAAAGTAACTTTACCCAACGTACTCTGTATATATGCAACAACACACAAAAACAAAAACTGTGAACTGTTATTATATTCATGGAGAAACAAACGACAAATCCTAAACAGATACAGTTAAAGTCAGAATTATTAGCCCCCTTTATAATTTTTATTTCTCCTTCTAAAATTTCCCAAATGATGTTTAACAGAGCTAGGATATTTTCACAGTATGTCTGATAATATTTTTTCTTCTGGAGAAAATCGTATTTGTTTTTATTTCGGCTAGAAAAAAAGCAGTTTTGAATTTTTTAAAAGCATTTTAAGGTTAAAACCAGCCTACAAACTATCTCAGAGAAAGATTTTCCACATCTGACAAAAGTGAAAAACTTACTACTATAAACTGTGCTTTCATTTGACTCACAGAAAAAAAAGCAAAGGCCTGTAAAACAGGTGTCTGTAAGATCTCCGTCTTTCATTTTAAAGCTACTTTATGATAATTGTGGCTGGTACAGTAGCTCCTTTTCTCTCGCTGGAGTTTGATCAAAGCTACGAGTGACCTATTACCTGCCATGACTTGGTACATTTAAAAAGGCAGTTTTCAGATCGGCTTTAATTGGGGGGGACTGAAGAATAACGCTCCAGAGGAAGTCTATTCCAATTAGAGGCAGAAAAGGGCTGCTCGTCCAATGTTCTACCGCTGTCAGTGGATCCTCTGAAGCCACTGAAGTTCACCTCGAAATGTCCTTACCACTGTAGTGCATCTATCATACTTAGAGACGGCGGAAAATAACAATCTTTCATCCTTAATGAAATCTAAAAGCATTTTGTGTTTAACATTTCAAAGGATGCAGTCATTCAGATGCTAAAAAGCACAGGAACATGCCAGTTACCATTGATCATAGTTTGCATCCCAAGAGCTGATGAAGCTAAAAAAGTGCACGGTGAATGAGAGTAGCTTTCTTAGAGGAGGTCTAAGATGATGCTGCGTAAACCTCTTTCTGTCAGCTTGAGGAACCTCAGCCTTGTACCATGAGGGGTTTTTAAAGCAAGTGAAGAGTAACCCACACGATGACCACGACAGCAAGTGATTTTCCAAGAAAGTCACACAAATTCGCCTCACAAAGTGGCCGAGAGTGAGTGACTGCCTGAGAAAAATTATACCAGCTTATTACATGCCTCATTTTAAGCCATGATATCCTGCTCTCTGTCATCCATATCGTTCAGCAATTACGGGACATTTTCAGAGACTTCCACCCTCTTTGAGATCATTTAGGGTACTGATGCGGACGAACTTAAAAGAGCGGCTCTGACTTGAGCAATTTGGCCTGAGCATTAGCGTTGGTCTGGAGTTAATGCCCTTCAATCTCAAACAGTTCCTACAGAAGGTCTTGCCCTCGGGGTGTTTTGCAACGAAACGTTCAATAATGCGGACCTGCCGGCGGTAATTTTTCCTTCCCGCCATGATTGACCGACAACTACAAAACAGGGCAAGCATTTTGTGATTGCTGTCACGATTAATGGACCTACATCAGATGAAGGCTTCATCAATATTTGCTTGACTTTAAATCTTTTTTAATGCTGAAATCTTTTGATCTGCTGCCGAAGGTCTCCGGGGTGCACTGGCGATTAAGTAGCTTGTAGAAAAATCCCCCAAGTCCTGCACTCCATAATAGGACAAATATCTGTGAGGGAGGCCTGTGACCGCAAGAATGGAGACTTATCTGATAACTAGCGATTAATGAGGATGAATGCTGGATGACTATATGGAGCATCTACCTTCTCCCTCCCCTGGCGTTCCAGGAAGGTTTACCAGCGTTGATGATGGAAAATTACCCCTTTGAGACTGAGCCATTCATTAATTTGAGATGCTTGTTTGGACTGATATAAGGCTTTCACGCAGTCCGTGATTGCTGCCGGGAGGCAAACACTCACCTCATTAGCAGTTAACTCCAGATCCCGCTTTAAAAATCTGCATTTCAACCACTAACTTCTCCACGTGGTTGGCGCAGCCTGGTTCTTAAACATTCAAAAGCGGTCAACAGGGACAGGTGATTGTGAGCTCATTCGGTGGTTAATATCGACAGAGCGAGCTATGAAAGACACACTAAAGGAAATTTCGAACATTAAACTCGTATTGGATAAAGTAAGTCCGCAAACACTTCGAGAGGATGGTTATTGCTCATGTTTGCGAAATGCTGACTGGGCTGGATGGGTGCCAGTTGTGCTGATGAACACTATTATGGGATGTATAAATATAGATCTCTGTAAAGAGAAAACAACAGAGGGAGAGAGAGAAAGAGAGAGACAGAGAGAGTGTGTGTATAAAAAAGATCAGTGTTTTTCTTACGGCCATTCAGAAATACTGCTGTTTAATGTATGAATGGTAAGCATATCCATTAAAACTATCGACAGAGCTAAAATATGTATAAAATGCTTTCAAATGCAAGACTAACTTTGCGATTATGCACCATTTTCCAACATAATTAGTGGCTTATTTTACACTTAATTTTTATTAGAAATAAACATTATTAGCTATCTCGATTATTGCTCATAAAAGATAAACAGGTTATGCTGTTTATTGTGTCACATGCACCATTTGGGCTACTACAGACAAGAAGATAATTTGAAGAAGACGGGCAACCAAACCATCATTGATTCACACTGACATCCATAGTAATGATCTCTCCTACATAAGTCAACGGGACCATGAACTTTTTTGTTTTACAACATTCTTCTCTTTTGTTCAGTAGCCAAAAAACCAATGGAAGTTACAAATACTCAAACTAGTGTAGGGGAGAGTGTGGCACTTTTCGGTTTTGACCAAATAATGAACAAAGTAATGGGGTAAGACAAACCAGATTTTTTTTTTTACTAGCAACACACAAGCCTCTCCTACAAATGACCACTGAAAGTATGACCACCGGACCTATGGTTTCTGTGCAGTATTGCCAAAAGTGCCAGGAGTAAAAATGTTACTATTTACCTCACCTGTGGGGCAAGTTGAAACAGAGAGAGGGTTAGTTGTAACACGTGCTTATAAAGGCTGATTTCACACAATTATTTTAAATTCAGTTTACTTTAAATAGTGTATTACCTCAGTAGATAATTTCTTTTTATTCTACATAGCACAGTATGTTTATTTGTTTATGTGTTGGATAAACACATTTGGATTTATTTGCATTATTATCCATTATTATACAATGCATTTATTTTCACTGTTAACAATAAAATGTATTTTTTTCTATTAAAAAATATTTTCAATTAAAAAACATTTTTTTATTTAAAAAGTTCTCAACATTACACTCAAAATCCAAACATTATTTTATTAGTTTAATTTGTGTCCAATAGTGTGTGGCCTTTTTGTAACACCCTGTTACAACTAACCCCACTGCGTCGTGTTTTCCTGAAAACTGGCTTGCAGTCACATTTACACTTTTCAAAATGGTTCCATCTTTCAGCCTAGAAGACGGTGATTACAACAATATAACATTTTTCGTTCATACTTTCACAGATTTGTTTTTTAGTTAAATGTCACTTTAAGCTGTATAGAAGTGTCTTGAAAATTATCTAGTCAAATATTATTTACTGTCATGAAGGCAAAGATAAAATAAATCAGTTATTAGAAATGAGTTATTAAAACTATTATGTTTAGAAATGTGCTGAAAAAAAATCTCTCTGTTAAACAGAAAATTGGGGAAAAATAAACTGGGGGGCTAATAATTCTGCCATCAGTTGTATATACTACTAAATCAGATGTACAACTTACATTAGTAGTTCTAATATTAATAAAATAAATACTTGCATTATAAATATTTATAATATTTAAAAAATCAAAATATATCCTATATAGCATTTTCAAAGTACGGTTCCCTATGGAATCTTAAAAAAGGATTATATTTATCACCAATATGGGTATTGCTAAGTTGAAGACCCTCAATTTTAAACTGTTTAGAACCATTTTTTTATAAGAGGGTAGATAAAAGGTCTCAAACTCGATTTCTGGAGGGCCACAGCTCTGCACAGTTTTGCTCTAACCCTAATCAAACACAGCTGATCCAACTAACCAAGGTAAAGACTACTAGACACTATTACACAGGTGTGAGTTGGAGGTGGTTGGAGCTAAATTATGCAGAGCTGTGGCCCTCCAAGTCTAGTTTTGAGACGTAGTCTTTTCTCTTAACAGATAATCGCCAATTCACATTTTACCAAAAGTTTGATATAAACACATATTTTAATGTACAGTCATGACTGATTCATTAAACATCCTAAAATGGCTTAATTTGAGGCAAGATTATGCATAGAAATGTCAACACTTAAATAATATTAACAGTCTAATTGCACAAATAAGTACAATGTGATATTAACTAACTATGTACTAACTGTAGATTTAAGGTTTGGGTTTAATTTGTGGATAGTTGCTTGTAATGATGCATAATTGACAGTTAATAAAGCAAAACATGCATCCGTTTTTCAAGTCTTTCATACTGTATAAATACTACTGGAATTTATGACATTATTTTTACAACATAATTTCCCTGTCACATATCAAATAAATTTAGCACTCTATTTGTACTAAACTACACACACACAAATGTGCAACAAAACCACGTACAGTAAGTGTCCAAAAGCAAATAAGGCAGACAACGCATAAAACTCTCAGATTTATAAGCCTCATAAGTCATGGTAATGAGATACAGGCTGAGCAGATTGAAACCATGATGAATAATTCAATGCTAGTTATGCAAATAAATTAATGATCATTTTCTTTTATTGTCATCTGATTTATGTCCTGTCTGTTACTCATCAGCCCATACATATACATGCGCAAGAATTCAAAGAAGCTCAACATCAGTATGCAATGACAGATCATGTTATAGAGAAATAGCAGCCACATTTGAAGTTCATTTGTTACATTGAAGCTCGACTAAAAAATAATAAAAAATAAAGTGAGAAGCAACAGTGTGCTAACTTTTTGTTGTTGCTCTTTTTCATATTACTTGTACTTTCGTAATAGGTTTGGTCAAAAAATCAGAAATATCTTCTTTTACGCTTCCGAACATGATGGACACACAGACGAACTCCCAACTGTGTCACAGTTTCGGTGCATTACCAAAGTGTTGCATCAACTATTTGTCCAATCGCTGCATGTGAATTTATACATCCAAACCAGCCTGACCCGACATGCCACCAACTGATATCATGACATCAAAGTGGAATATTTCAGACTGCTTTGTCTTTTGATTCCATCTGAAATAGATTCTATACGCAGTATGCTGTGAATTCAGAGGAGGAGAGGACAGCAGAAAAAGAGAGCCAAGGTATCATGCAAGTTCCTGGCTAATCTATTTATAGCTGCACCTAGGGCAAAAGATGTTTTTAGAGAGCGACCTACATAGACAAATCGATGAGACTTTGTTGGTCCATATGAAAGTTAATAGTATAACAGTTCCTTGTTTAAAAACAATAATAATTAAAATAAAAAGATTGTGTGTTTTTGTGTTATTATAATTCTGAGACAAATGTTTGACTGCAGGGAATAAAATATTTAAAATAAAAAAAATAAAGCATAATAACAATTGGATCAGGAATTAAGGACTTTGGTTGCTCATTAGTTACGGTCTAATATCCTGCTCTCATTTTTACAATGACCAATATTTTGAGTCATCTGAAGAAGCTTACTGTAGGAGACTTCAGTGTTGATCAGAAATGATGAACAGCAGGATTAGGTGTCATTTTAAACTGCATTTGAATTCTGAATTGAAATTTAACTTGAAATGAGTTAGCAAATGTTTAAATGATTTCTGAAATCAAACAACAAACAAACAAAAGTAAAACAAGACAGGGGTCTGTGAATATTGTCCATGTTTATTATCATACACTCTCAGAAATGGTAATAAAGCTGGGGTGGTATCTTTTCAAAGTAACTTTACATGTTTAACTCTAAAAGGTCCATTATGGTTTCCTAAGTGAAGTTTCATTAAATTCGAGAAGAGCATGTGATATGAGCACAGCTGGATTCCCATTTGTAGACAGTAACAATTCAATCAGATTGATCCAAGCTTACAATAAACAGACAGATTTTACCCTATTTTTACCCTACCCGATTTTACCTTATCTTTGTTTTGGAAGAATCCCCCTTCCACCCCATCTCCTCCTTTTCCTCCATTTTCTAAGGAGAGTTCTCGAGACCTACCTGATCTCTGACCCCCTTTATATGCTTATTGACCAGGCAGAAGCCTTGGGCTCAATTATCTTAGAGCTCAGGGATCTCTTCTGGGACAGCATGCCAAATCTGCTATTAACGTTAAGCATATCTAAGTATGGACTCTTAAAAAGTATATTAAAACCTAAACTGTTCTAGTCACCAAAAAGAATGAAACGTTCTCTTTGAACCCGCCAAAAAAGCTACCACCCCGTGACAGTTATTGTACATTTATTTCATAATAACAGTTTTAAATTATGGTTTAAAATTCAGTAATAATAAAAAAATATATAGTTATTTTCCCCAATGTAATACAGTACTTTAAAAAAAAAATAAAAATAAAATAAATATATATATATATATATATATATATATATATATATATATATATATATATATATATATATATATTCATATTTTCATATATCAACTTTGCTTTAAATGACACAGTACTTGAATTAAGACAGGTTTGAGCTCACTAATCTGTGGCTATGACTACAAATCCTGGACTAATTTTGAAAAACAAAACTATCCTGGATCAAGACAAATCATTAATAATCAAATTCAGCTAAATATTGACATCTGAAGAACTGACCTCTGCACAAAACAAAAAATCCAAACAAAAAAATTAAAACAAAAGCAATAAAAAGGCAAAAAAAAATGAACAAACAAACAAACTAACAAATCTTAACAAAACACCACATCAAAAAAATAATAAAATAAATAAAAACCCCCAAAAACAATGCTATCCAAAACAGGGGGAAATTTATCAAAACTAAGCAAAACAAACTTAAAACAGTACTTGTAAAAATAAAAACAGAATACCCCAAAGAAATTAAACAAAACCAATTAACAAAAACACTAACCTTGACTCGATCTCAAATTTCTCTCACGAGTGTTCTACACGCATGCTATTTTCATGTAAATCCACCAGAGGCCGCTGTCGACTGACTGACTGACCAGTCAACTGACCCACGCTCCTCCTTCCCTAAACCCAACCAATAGTGTTTTCAAAAGCACTGATTGACCAGGGCCCACCCACTTCTCTAAACCCAACCGACAGTTTTAAAAAGCAATTCAGAAAAAGAAAAGCCCTCGCCTGATTTTTACCATGTTTTCAGATTTTTGTTATTTACTTGTTTATTTTATTTTGGGGCTGCTGTTTTTGTCTTACCTGCTTTCTGGAACCCTTCTTCACCAGAATCGAACCCTGTCGTCGTGGTCAATTCCTCTCTGCGTCTCAAGTCTGCTGACGTACATGGCGAGCTAAAAAGACAAGCTGGTAACAGGAGGTAAAGCCGCCCATACGGAAATTATCAGTCAGCTGGTAAGCGCGAAAAGGAATGGTGTCATACTGCCCCTAGTGTTTGTAATACCGCCCTGTAGCATTCATTTTAAAAAACATACTTCTGGCTACATTATTCACGATCTCCAGAAATGTATATAGGGCTACATTTCAGAATGAGTCTATGTTAATAACGGATAACCCCCTCATAAAACAAACAACAAACAATCAAGCAAAAAATAGTATGTCTATAGATCTTTTATCTAGAATTTGGCTGCATCGTAACACATACAATTCCCTATTCTGTAAAAATGATCTCAGTCAGTCAGTTGTCCATCAGAGAAGCGTGTGCGTTCCAGAGACTAAATGGATTTCTGAGTCCAACTTGTGATGATAGATTTATCCCACCATTTTTGAGTTAGGACTATAGCGGCTTCCTTGAGTTTTATCTTCCATAAAAAATGGCCTCAATTCCACCCTGTCTGGACAATCGGAGAGCGATTACTCAGCTATCGTAGCTCTTGGGCACTCTGAGAAAATACCCATGGATGCCCAAGCAAACCTTTTAAAGCTGTCTGGAGCATTTGCCTTTCGCATTGTAAATTCATTGATTTCTGCAAAGTGCATGTTTGGAAAATTAACTGCACTGTTCCCCCGAAGGCAATGACTTACACACACTTTGTCTTTCCCAGTAGTGGCTGAAGAAATTAGCGCTGATGGCATCTTTGAGCAAACATTCAACAGTCATATCTAGACACATTTCTGTGCCCTCAAGAGATCCAAATGCACTTTCTCTGTTTACTACATTTTTCATTCTGCGGAGAGCTTTAATTCCATTGTGTTGTGCCCCCCAGGACCACCATAAAGTCTAGCTTAAATGTCAGAATCACTATCAACATATGCCAGAAACACATTTACCTTCATTCTGGCCCTGTAACTGGCCTATTGATTTGCTTGCGGTTCACTCTGAATGGCGGCAATCTTAGATACTGTTCTAGCTGTGCAGCGTTCAAAAGATCAACTGTACACAAAAAACTCGCCTGTAACTGAGAGAATGACATCTCATTCTCACTCTTTAACACTGTGAAATGCGGTATTTAGAAGAAAAAAAGGGACTTTTAAAAGGGCCAGCAGTTCATTTCAAATCAATTCAGAATGAAAGTCATGCTTTAGGGAAATTTAAGTGCATTCATGGGTTTTCGTCGTCTAAAATAACTTGCTTAGACTTTTGCTTCACTAAATTACCTTCAGTGATTTGACAAATTTAGCCCCCAGAATCCATTTATT